>NC_082714.1:3221011-3407875 GCF_030144855.1 Hypanus sabinus
AGGAGTTTGTATGCTCCCCCCATGACTGTGCTACAGTTTCCTTCCACATTCCAAAGACACACAGGTTAGTAGGTTAATTGCTCACATGGATGTAATTGGTCCCACGAGTTCTGTTGCAATGCAGTATCTCTAAATTTAAAAAAAATAAAATCTCAACCTCAGTTAGCAGAGTAGACAGACACAGTCTCAATTTCACATATAACCATATAACCATATAGCAATCACAGCACGGAAACAGGCCATCTTGGCCCTCCTAGTCCGTGCCGAACCCTTAATCTCACCTAGTCCCACCTACCCGCACTCAGCCCATAACCCTCCACTCCTTTCCTGTCCATATACCTATCCAATTTTACCTTAAATGACACAACTGAACTGGCCTCTACTACTTCTACAGGAAGCTCATTCCACACAGCTATCACTCTTTGAGTAAAGAAATACCCCCTCGTGTTTCCCTTAAACTTCTGCCCCCTAACTCTCAAATTATTTCCTCTAGTTTGAATCTCCCCTACTCTCAATGGAAACAGCCTGTTCACGTCAACTCTATCTATCCCTCTCAAAATTTTAAATACCTCTATCAAATCCCCCCTCAACCTTCTACGCTCCAATGAATAGAGACCTAACTTGTTCAACCTTTCTCTGTAACTTAATTGCTGAAACCCAGGTAACATCCTAGTAAATCGTCTCTGCACTCTCTCTAATTTATTGATATCTTTCCTATAATTCGGTGACCAGAACTGCACACAATATTCCAAATTTGGCCTTACCAATGCCTTGTATAACTTTAGCATTACATCCCAACTTTTACATTACATCTCTGAACTACTGCACTAATAACAAGCAGTTACTAGGAAATCTCATGGGAAAGTCTTCAAAATAGGTTGCCTGAATGCCATCAAGAACATACTATATATACAGGAGGGTGTTAGAAAAGGGCCAGGAACATCATGAAGGGTCCCACCCACCCTGCTCATGGACTGTTTGTCCCACTTCCATCAGGGAAGAGGCTGCGTAGCATCCACACCAGGACCACTAGACTCAAAATCTGTTACTTTCCCCAAGCAGTAAGGCTGATCAACACCTTTGTGAATAGATATTATTCTATGTAATTAAATTTGAAAATTGAAAAAAAAAATCAAGAAAAAAAACACCTTTGTGCCTAGTGTCACCTTATGGACATACATTCAATCTGTCGTATTTTTTTGTATTATTGTGTGTTTTGTGCTGCCTCAGATCTGGAGTAACAATAATTTTCTTCTCCTTTTCACTTGCATACTGTAAATGATATTAGACAACCTTGAATCTTTGCAATTCCCTAATGCATTCTCCAACTCTGACTTGTGCACCTCCTGATTTCTGCAGTTGACAAGTGTGCTGTGTCTGGCAAAGTATTAAGTCACAGATTTCCTTCCCTAACTCTCTGCATCTTTATTTTCTTCCTTCACAACTTTCCATTAAACCTACATATTGTCCTATTCAAGCCTTCTGTGGCCCAGTTACATCTGGATGGAGTGAAGAAGGCATAGGAGTGTCTATATTTCATTAGGAGTTTCAGGAGATTTGGTTTGTCACCGAAGACTCGAGTAAATTTCTACAGATAGACTGTGGAGAGCATTCTGACTGGTTGCGTCACTGTCTGGTATGAAGGGGCATTTCTCAGAACTGGAAAAAGCTGCAGAGGGTTGTAGATTCAGCCCGCTTCATTGTGGGCACCAGTCTCCACAGCATTGACATCTTCAAAAGCTGGTATCCATCACAAAGGAGATGCTCTTTTCTCTTTGCTACCATCAAGGAGGAGGTACAGGAGCCTGAAGACCCACATTCAATGTTTTAGGAACAGCTTCTCAGAATCAGAATCGGGTTTATTGTTACCAGCATGTGACGTGAAATTTGTTAACTTAGCATCAGCAGTTCAATGCAATGCGTAATATAGAAGAGAAAAAAAATAATAAACACATTAAAAATAATAAATAAATAAATAGATAGATAGATAGATAGATAAATAAATAATGATATATACATATTAAATAGATTCAAAAAATCTGGAAAAAGCAGAAATACTGTATATTACAAAAGTGAGGTAGTGTCTAAGGGTTCAATGTCCATTTAGGAATCGGGGAAGAAGCTGTTCCGGAATCGCTGAGTGTGTGCCTTCAGGCTTCTGTACCTCCTACCTGATGGTAACAGTGAGAAAAGGGCATGCCCTGGGTGCTGGAGGTCTTTAATAATGGACGCTGCCTTCTGAGACAACGTTCCCTGAAGATGTCCTGGGTACTTTGCTCATTCCCAAGATGGAGCTGACTAAATTTACAACCCTCTGCAGCTTCTTTCAGTCCTGTGCAGCAGCTCCCCCCACCCCCCCATACCAGACAGTGATGCAGCCTGTCAGAATGCTCTCCATTATACATCTATAGAGGTTTTTGAATGTATTTGTTGACGTGCCAAATCTCTTCAAACACCTAATGGAGTATAGCCGCTGTCTTTCCTTCTTTATACTACATCGATGTGTTGGGACCAGGTTAGATCCTCAGAGATCTTGTCACCCAGGAACTTGAAACTGTTCACTCTCTCCACTTCTGATCCCTCTATGAGGATTGGTATGTATTCCTTCATCTTACACTTCCTGCAGTCCACAATCAGCTCTTTCATCTAACTGACGTTGAGTGCCAAGTTGTTGCTGCAGCACCACTCCATTAGTTGGCATATCTTACTCCTATAAGCCCTCTCGTCTCAATCTGAGGCTTTATAGATAGTATTTGACCTATGCCTAGCCACACAGATCTTCCCCTCTGCCATCAGATTTCTGAATGATCTATAATCCCATAAACACTGCCTCACTGTAGTTCTCTAAATGCACTACTTATTATTTTATATCTCTCTTACTTTAATGTCTGCACTGTATGTTCCATGAAACAAATAATTTCATGACGTGAGTGATAACAAATCTGATTCTGACCATTTCAAAGGTTCAAAGGTCAACTTTAATGTCATTTTGTGGTATTAATGGCATTATAATAAATTGCTTACATTAAGAATCTTTTACTTAAGGTGTTCACAGTGTCTATTTGGAAGCCTTTGTTAAAATAATGACCTTGCAAGGTTTAGAAATGCACACAAAGTGCTGGAGGACTCAGCATATATGGATGGGGATAAGCAGTCAATGTTTCACACCCAGACCCTTCATCAGGATGCCATCCAGTGCCAAAAGGTTGACTGTTTATTTTCCTCCATACATGCTGAGTTTCTCCAGCAGCATGTGCATATTTCAGGTTTTGAGCATCTGCAGAAGCTTTTGTGTTTAAACTGTAGTTTTCATTATGGATTGTCATTCTTTTTAAAGGCTTCTGAAATTGCCAATGAGACAGGAAACCATGCAGCTTCCTATCACCTGGCTCGCCAGTATGAGGCTCGGGATGACATTAAACAGGCCATTCACTTCTACACTCGAGCACAGGCGTACAACAATGCAATACGTCTTTGCAAGGTAAGGATTGCCAGCGGTCCCCAGATCATGCATTTGCAATCCATGGTGCCATTGTTTTCTCTCTGCTCTATAACTTATATGACTTGACTTGACTTGTTAACTCTTGTTTCATGGCTATACAGCCTTTGCTGATAAGAGGCATAACTCTAGTGGACAGCTAGTGCCCTTTTCCCAGTGCAGAAAGGGCTAATATGATGGAGCATCATTTTAAGATGATTGGAGGAAAGTCAAGTCAAGTCACTTTTTATTGTCATTTCAACCGTAACTGCTGGTACAGTACACAGTAAAATCAAGACAATGTTTTTCAGGACCATGGTGTTACATGAAACAGTACAAAAACTACACTGAACTACGTAAAACAACACAAAAAACTACACTAGACTACAGACCTACCCAGGACTGTATAAAGTGCACCAAACAGTGTAGGCATTACAATAAATAATAAACAAGACAATAGCCACAAAACAGGGCAGTAAGTTGGTGTCAGTCCAGACTCTGGGTATTGAGGAATCTGATGGCTTGGGGGAAGAAACTGTTACAAAGTCTGGTCGTGAGAGCCCGAATGCTTCGGTGCCTTTTCCCAGATGGCAGGAAGGAGAAGAGTTTGTATGAGGGGCACATGGGGTCCTTCATAATGCTGTTTGCTTTGCGGATGCAGCGTGTAGTGTAAATGTCGGTATTGGCCGGTAGAGAGACTCCGATGATCTTCTCAGCTGACCTCAGTATCCACTGCAGGGTCTTGCAATCTGAAATGGTGCAATTCCCAAACCAGGCAGTGATGCAGCTGCTCAGGATGCTCTCAACATATCCTCTGCAGAATGTGGTGAGGATGGGGGGGTGGGAGATAGACTTTTCTCAGCCTTCGCAGAAAGTAGAGATGCTGCTGGGCTTTTTTTGCTATGGAGCTGGTGTTGAAGGACCAGATGAAATTCTCTGCCAAGTGAACACCAAGACATTTGGTGCTCTTAACGATTTCTACTGAGGAGCCGTCAGTGTTCAGCGGAGTGTGGTCACTCTATGCCCTCCTGAAGTCAACAACCATCTCTTTTGTTCACATTCAGAGACAGGTTGTTGGTTCTGCACCAGTCTTAGCCGCTGCACCTCCTCTCTGTATGCTGACTCGTCATTCTTGCTGATGAGACCCACCATGGTCATGTCATCAGCGAACTTGATGATGTGGTTCGAGCTGTGTGTTGTAGCACAGCTGTGGGTCAGCAGAGTGACCAGCAGTGGACTGAGCACACAGCCCTGGGGGGCCCCTGTTGTCAGTGTGAATGTATAGGGGAGATGCATGGTGGGATTTAAACTAGAGTTGCAGGGGGATGGGAACCAGAGTGCCAGAACATTTAGTGGAGAGGTTGTGGAGACAGATGTTGATAAGACCTCAGTTGAAGTCAGAAATCAAAAGGTTGAACATCGTGTGACTGGTGTCCTGAACTGCATATATTTCAATACAAGAAGTATTGTATGAAAGGTGGCTAATAGTGATGAAGACGAGGTAGCTGGTTTACAAACAGAGGCAACGTGTAGTGAAGAGAGACTGTTGATAGGGCAGAATTGCAGTTAACAGGATGAGTTGCAAATTGAAAAGGGTGATATTTGAATGTGCACAGAATACAGAATAAAATCGATGAACTTGCAGAACAGTTGCATGAAAGAGGAGTTGGCCAGAGTTGACTGGAAAAGAACACTGCTAGGGATGATGGCAGAGCAGTAATGATTGGAATTTCTGGAAACAATTCAGAAGGCTTAGGATATATACATCCCAATGTACATTCTAAAGGAAAGATGACGCAACTGTGGCTAACAAGAGAAGTCAAAGCCAGCATAAAAGTCAAAGAGAGGGCATATAATAGAGCAAAAATTAGTGTGAAGTTAGAGAATTGGGAAGCTTTTAATAAGTCATTAAGAAGGTAAAGATGGAATGCGAAAGTAAGGTAGCCAGGTTATGTATCCTCAGATACATAAAGTGTAGAGTGGATATCAGGCCGCTGGAAAATGATAATGGAGAGGTAGTAATAGGGGACAAGGAAAGGCGGATGAACTGAATAAGTTTGATGGCCTATGGATCTCCCTATAGGTGCTGCCTGGGCTGCTGTGTTCCATCAGCATTTTGTGTGTGTTGCAGAAGGACTTAGACAGATTAGGAGAATAGGCAAGAAAGTGGCAAATGAAATGAATGTTAGAAGATACATGGTCATGCACTTTGGTAGAAGAAATAAATATACAGACTATTTTCTAAATGGGTAAAAAAGCCCAAAAATCTGAGATGCAAGAGGACTTGGGGAGTCCTTGTGCAGAACACCGTAAAGGTTAACTTGGTGGTGAGGAAGGCAAATGCAATATTAGCATTCATTTCAAGAGGTCTAGAATATAAGATCAGGGATGTGTTGCTGAGGCTTTATAAGGCACCGGTGAGACCTCACCTTGAGTATTGCGAACAGCTTTGGACTCCTCATCTAAGAAAAGATGTGCTGGCATTGATTCAGAAGAAGTTCACAAGGATGATTCTGGGAATAAAAGTCTTATCATACAAGGGATGATTGATGACTCTGGGTCTGTACTCGTTTGAATTTAGAAGGATGAGGGAGGATCTCTTTGAATCCTTTTGAGAGTTGAAAGGCCTAGACAGAGTAGAATTGGAAAGGATGTTTCCCATGGTGGGGGAGTCTAGGACAAGAGGGCACTGCCTCAGGATAGACATGCATCCATTTAAAAAAAGATAGGAAAAATGTCTTTAGCCAGAGGGGGGTGGATTTGTGGAGTTTGTTACCACAGGCAGCTGTGAAGGCCAGGTCATTGGATGTATATAAGGCAGAGTTTCATAGGTTCTTGATTGGGCACAGCATCAAAGGTTATGGGAAAAAGGCTGGGGAGTGTGGCTGAGGAGGGGAAAAAAGGGTCAGCCATTAGTAAATGGGTGAACAGACTTGATGGGCCAAATAACTTAATTCTACTCCTGTGTCTTATGGTCTTATGGACTAGAATATAAAAACAAGGATGTAAGGTGAGGCCTCATTTGGAGTACTGCGAACAGGTTTGGACCCCTTATTGTAGAAAGATGCGCTGAAACTGGAGAGGGTTCAAAGGAGGTTCACAAAAATGATTCCGGGATTGAATGGCTTGTCATATGAAGAGTGTTTGATGACTTTGGGCCTGTATTCACTGGAATTCAGAAGAATGAGGGGTGACCTCATTGAAATATACTGAAAGGTGAAAGGCCTTGACAGAGTGGATGTGGACAGGATGGGAGAGTCTATATCTGGAGAACGTCTCCAAGTAGAGGGACCTCCTTTTAAAACAGATGAGGAGGCATTTCTTTAGCCAGAGAATGTTGAATCTGTGGAATTCTTTGCCACAAGCAGCTGTGGAGCGCAAGTCTTTATGTATATTTAAGGCAGAGGTTGCTGGATTCCTGATTGGTCAGGGGATGAAGGGATACAGGGGGAAGGCAGTTGATTGAGACTGAGAGGAAAAATGGATCAGCCATGATGAAATGGCAGAGGAGACTCAGTGGGCCAAATGGCCTAATTCCTCTCCTTTATCTTATGATCTTATGTCAGATTTAGATTTATTACACAGAGAGTGGTGGGTGTGTGGAACGTGCTACCAGGCAGATACGTTAGGAACATTTTAAGATATACTTAAATAGGCAGATAAATGATAGAAAAATGGAGAACTATGTGGGAGGGGTTAGATTGATCTAGGAGCAGGTTAAAAGCTTGGTACAACATTGTGGGCCAAAGGGCCTGTACTGTGCTGTAATGTTCTATGTCCTCTGTTCTAAATTCTACCATAACCGAGCATTGGTGAATAAAATAGACTGATAGCAGTGTTAATCACTACTGTCGCTACTTTGCCGGTAATCAGAATGGACATATGGAGCAGAAAACTCCCACTACAGCTGCGATGTTTCAGACTTAATCTTGATACTACATTGAATGAATTGACTTGTCTTCACAATGGCTTCAGGAAGAGGCTTAAATGGATTCCTCACTTGGCATTTGTAGCTGAACATGCTTGTAGTAAAAGGTGTAGGTAGAGTGGATGCATAAAAGGCGTTTCCAATAGTGGGAGAGTCCAGGACCAGAGAGCACAGCCTAAGACAGAGGTGAGGAGGAATTTCTTCAGCCAAAGGGTTGTGAATCTATGGAATTCATTGCCACAAATGGCTATAGAGGATAAGTCATTTGGTATATTTAAAGTGGAGGTTAAAAGCTATTGATTTGTCAGGGCATCAAAGGTTATGAGGAGGAGGCCAGAGAAAGGGGTTGAGGGGGAAAATAAATCAGCCATGATGGAATGGCAGAGCAGAACTGATAGCCAAATGCCTAATTCTGCTCCAATGTGTCGTGGTCTTATGGTTTCATATATCAGTGTGATTCCATTCTAATCTAGGACAGTGGGCTTGATGATCAGCTGATGAACCTGTCTCTGCTGAGTTCCCCAGAGGACATGATGGAGGCAGCACGTTACTATGAAGAGAAGGGCCTCCAGATGGATCGTGCTGTGATGCTGTATCATAAGGTATGCACAGTCCTAATAGCTGTTTGACTTAGATTCATAGAGCAAATCGACGCATATACAGGCCCTTCGGCCCAACCAGTTCATCATGGTGCCCACCCAGCTAGTCCCAATTACTTATGTTTCATCTTTGTCCCACTAAGCCGCTCCCCAAGCACTTCTTAAATTTACTCTTTCACCTGGCTCAATGACTTCCTCTAGCACTCGTTCCATCCACTCACCACCCTCAAATTGGAAAATGTTGTACCTCAGGTCCCTTTTAAAGCTTTCCCCTCTCACCTTAAATCTATGCTCCAAGTTTTGGCCTTTCTGATTCAAATTTTACCTTTTATGAAATTACTCCCCTGATTCCGAATTCTGCCCATTGGATGAGACCATCAGCCACTTCCATTAATCTTCCATCTTTCAGTGGGAATGGCAGTCAGTGATGCCAATTCACCTTCCCAGGTTTCACAGGTAAATTGAATGGTCCCATTAAAGCAAGGGTTCCCAACCTGTGGTCCACGGACCTCTCAGTTAATAGTAGGGGCCCATGGCATAAAAAAGATTGGAAGCCCCTGCATTAAAGCAATAGTGAAAGATACCCAGACCTTTCCATCTCTTATGGCTTTGAAAGTTATTGCTTTTGTCTGAAGACACAAGATTAAAATCTCTGCAGAATTTGGCTTAAAGGATAAAGGTTGATAATCTTTGGATTTCTGCAACACCAAGCTACAGCAGACACGAAAAGGACTCAGTGGAAAAGGACCACAATATAGAGCCTTTCCGCCACTGGACAAGGAGGGGCTGTTTGGGTGAGGGGTTATTGTAGTAGTGAATCACCCCAGGGAGCCACCTTAGGGGCAGCAGTGCTATTGGTTTTAAACAATGTAATTTAACATTTAAGAATGTAAAAATGACAAGGCATTGCATGGTTTATTTCTGTAATTTTTTATTATAATAATGTTTATTTTGGTTAAAAAAAATTTCTAACTTCAGAGCAACACACATAAAATGCTTGAGGAACTTAGCAATGCAATGTGGTAACAGGCCCTTTTGGCCTATTGAGCCCACACTGCTCAATTATACCCATTTGACCAATTAACCCATACGTCTTTGTGGGAGGAAACTGGAGCATCAGGAGGAAACCCACATAGAAACAGCGAGAACATACAAACTCCTTACAGACAGCAACGGGAATTCAACCTGGGTCACTGGCACAGTAATAGTGTTAAACCTGATGTTAAATAGCAGAGCAGTTTCAAGGAGTAAATGGCCCACTCCAGTTTCTTTTGTTGTTAGGACTTGTACACTCAATAGCCTTGTGTATTGCTGAAGATTCTTAAAATAAAGATTCCTGAATCCAATGAAAGTTTCCAAAGACAGAAAACGAATTCTTCCCTTAATGTGAACATTCGCTCATTCATTATGTGCCATGTCATATGACGTCGGCAACCACGGTTTTTCCATGACCATGATTGTTCTTGGCAAATTTTTCAACAGAAGTCATTTGCCATCGTCTTCTTCTAGGCAGTGTCTTTACAAAACGGGTGACCCAGTTATTATCAAAAGTCTTCAGAGGTCGTCTGCCTGGCGTCAGTGGTCACATAACCAGGAATTGTAATATGCACCATCTGCTCATACGACCATCCACCACCTGTTCCCCTGACTTCCCATGACCCTGATCAATGGGTTATCTGGTGTTACACCTTGCCCAAGGGTGACCTGCAGGCTAGCAAAGGGAAGGAACACCTTACACCTCCTCTGGTAGAGACATATCTCCACCCTGCACCCAAATGTGAGCATTACTTATTAGATAAATAGAGCATGCATCGATATAGTGTTTCAGTGTGTTGTTGTGCTTTCCAACCATTCGTCTGTTGTAATTTGGACCAATACCCTTAATAACTTTTTATGACGATCCATTCTTGTTCAACAGACCCTGAAGCACTCAGAAAAATACAGAATAGTTAGGCCATTTGGCCCATCAATTCTGCTCCACCATTCCACCGTGGCTGATTTATTTTCCCTTTCAACCCCTTATATTCTAGTGGTTAGAGCAATGCTTTGCAGTGCCAACAATCACTGACTGGGGTTCAATTCCCGCCACTCACTGTGAGAAATTTGAACGTTCTTCCCTTGACCATGTGGGTTTCTGGATGATCAGGTTTCTTCTCACATTCCAAAGATGTATGGGTTAGGATTAGTAAGTGGTGGGCATGTTGTATTTTTGCTGGAAGCATGGCAACACTTGTTGGCTGCCCTCAGATTGTGTTGGTCGTTGTCACAAACGACTCATTTTGTTGCACATATGCTTTAATGTTCGTCTGACAAATAAAGGTACTTTTTGTCTTTATACGACTGAGTATAGTAAGCACAGAGAGTGTGACTCTATCCCCTCCACTGACTGCAATACTGATCACTAATGGTTGGCTGTTTCCTTGCAGAGTGGTCACTTTTCCAAAGCTGTTGAATTGGCCTTTGCTACACAACAGTTCAGTGCTTTGCAGCTGATTGCTGAGGACCTGGATGAGAACTCTGATCCTGCCCTTCTGTCCCGCTGTTCTGATTTCTTCACTGAGCATGAGCAGTTTGAAAAGGCAGTGCAATTGTTGGTAACTGCAAAGAAGGTAAGAATAGTGTCCACAGGGCTGGGAAACCACACTGACCACTCAGTAACAAGAGTGCAGGAAGGCTGGGAAACCAGAACAAACAGTCTGCAAACAGAGAGCAGAATGGGCAGAGAAACGAGACTAGCCACTCAGAACGAGGCGTGTAGAAAGGGCAGAGAAAGGAGAATTCACTCAGAACGAGGAGTGTAGAAAGGGCAGAGAGACGAGACTATCCACTCAGAACGAGTAGTGTAGAAAGGGCAGAGAGACGAGACTATCCACTCAGAACGAGTAGTGTAGAAAGGGCAGAGAAAGGAGAATATCCACTCAGAACGAGGAGTGTAGAAAGGGCAGAGAAAGGAGAATTCACTCAGAACGGGGAGTAAAGAAAGGGCAGAGAAAGGAGACTATCCACTCAGAACGGGGAGTGTAGAAAGGGCAGAAAAATGAGACTATCCACTCAGAACGAGGAGTGTAGAAAGGGCAGAGAAAGGAGAATTCACTCAGAACCAGGAGTGTAGAAAGGGCAGAGAAAGGAGAATTCACTCAGAATGGGGAGTGTAGAAAGGGCAGAGAAAGGAGACTATCCACAGAACGAGGAGTGTAGAAAGGGCAGAGAAAGGAGAATTCACTCAGAACGAGGAGTGTAGAAAGGGCAGAGAAAGGAGAATTCACTCAGAACGAGGAGTGTAGAAAGGGCAGAGAAGGGAGACTATCCACTCAGAACGGGGAGTGTAGAAAGGGCAGAGAAAGGAGAATTCACTCAGAACGAGGAGTGTAGAAAGGGCAGAGAAAGGAGAATTCATTCAGAACCAGGAGTGTAGAAAGGGCAGAGAAAGGAGAATTCACTCAGAACGGGGAGTGTAGAAAGGGCAGAGAAAGGAGAATTCACTCAGAACGAGGAGTGTAGAAAGGGCAGAGAAAGGAGAATTCACTCAGAACGAGGAGTGTAGAAAGGGCAGAGAAGGGAGACTATCCACTCAGAACGAGGAGTGTAGAAAGGGCAGAGAAAGGAGAATTCACTCAGAACCAGGAGTGTAGAAAGGGCAGAGAAAGGAGAATTCACTCAGAACGGGGAGTGTAGAAAGGGCAGAGAAAGGAGAATTCACTCAGAACGGGGAGTGTAGAAAGGGCAGAGAAAGGAGAATTCACTCAGAACGAGGAGTGTAGAAAGGACAGAGAAGGGAGACTATCCACTCAGAACGAGGAGTGTAGAAAGGGCAGAGAAAGGAGAATTCACTCAGAACCAGGAGTGTAGAAAGGGCAGAGAAAGGAGAATTCACTCAGAACGGGGAGTGTAGAAAGGGCAGAGAAAGGAGAATTCACTCAGAACGGGGAGTGTAGAAAGGGCAGAGAAAGGAGAATTCACTCAGAACGAGGAGTGTAGAAAGGACAGAGAAAGGAGACTATCCACTCAGAACGGGGAGTGTAGAAAGGGCAGAGAAAGGAGAATTCACTCAGAACGAGGAGTGTAGAAAGGGCAGAGAAAGGAGACTATCCACTCAGAACGGGGAGTGTAGAAAGGGCAGAGAAAGGAGACTATCCACTCAGAACGAGGAGTGTAGAAAGGGCAGAAAAATGAGACTATCCACTCAGAACGAGGAGTGTAGAAAGGGCAGAGAAAGGAGACTATCCACTCGGAACGAGGAATGTAGAAAGAGCAGAGAAAGGAGAATTCACTCAGAACGAGGTGTGTAAAAAGGGCAGAGAAAGGAGACTATCCACTCGGAACGAGGAATGTAGAAAGAGCAGAGAAAGGAGAATTCACTCAGAACGAGGAGTGTAGAAAGGGCAGAGAAAGGAGAATTCACAGAACGAGGAGTATAGAAAGGGCAGAGAAAGGAGACTATCCACTCAGAACGAGGAGTATAGAAAGGGCAGAGAAAGGAGAATTCACTCAGAACGAGGAGTATAGAAAGGGCAGAGAAAGGAGACTATCCACTCAGAACGGGGAGTGTAGAAAGGGCAGAGGAACGAGACTATCCACTCAGAACGAGGAGTGTAGAAAGGGCAGAAAAATGAGACTATCCACTCAGAACGAGGAGTGTAGAAAGGGCAGAGAAAGGAGACTATCCACTCAGAACCAGGAGTGTAGAAAGGGCAGAGAAAGGAGAATTCACTCAGAACAGGGAGTGTAGAAAGGGCAGAGAAAGGAGAATTCACTCAGAATGGGGAGTGTAGAAAGGGCAGAGAAAGGAGACTATCCACAGAACGAGGAGTGTAGAAAGGGCAGAGAAAGGAGAATTCACTCAGAACGAGGAGTGTAGAAAGGGCAGAGAAAGGAGAATTCACTCAGAACGAGGAGTGTAGAAAGGACAGAGAAAGGAGACTATCCACTCAGAACGGGGAGTGTAGAAAGGGCAGAGAAAGGAGAATTCACTCAGAACGAGGAGTGTAGAAAGGACAGAGAAAGGAGACTATCCACTCAGAACGGGGAGTGTAGAAAGGGCAGAGAAAGGAGACTGTCCACTCAGGAGTGTAGAAAGGGCAGAGAAAGGAGAATTCACTCAAAACCAGGAGTGTAGAAAGGGCAGAGAAAGGAGAATTCACTCAGAACGAGGAGTGTAGAAAGGGCAGAGAAGGGAGAATTCACTCAGAACCAGGAGTGTAGAAAGGGCACAGAAAGAAGAATTCACTCAGAACGAGGAGTGTAGAAAGGGCAGAGAAAGGAGACTATCCACTCAGAACGGGGAGTGTAGAAAGGGCAGAGAAAGGAGACTATCCACTCAGAACGGGGAGTGTAGAAAGGGCAGAGAAAGGAGACTGTCCACTCAGAACGAGGAGTGTAGAAAGGGCAGAGAAAGGAGAATTCACTCAGAACAGGGAGTGTAGAAAGGGCAGAGAAAGGAGAATTCACTCAGAATGGGGAGTGTAGAAAGGGCAGAGAAAGGAGACTATCCACAGAACGAGGAGTGTAGAAAGGGCAGAGAAAGGAGAATTCACTCAGAACGAGGAGTGTAGAAAGGGCAGAGAAAGGAGAATTCACTCAGAACAGGGAGTGTAGAAAGGGCAGAGAAAGGAGAATTCACTCAGAATGGGGAGTGTAGAAAGGGCAGAGAAAGGAGACTATCCACAGAACGAGGAGTGTAGAAAGGGCAGAGAAAGGAGAATTCACTCAGAACGAGGAGTGTAGAAAGGGCAGAGAAAGGAGAATTCACTCAGAACGAGGAGTGTAGAAAGGGCAGAGAAAGGAGAATTCATTCAGAACCAGGAGTGTAGAAAGGGCAGAGAAAGGAGAATTCACTCAGAACGGGGAGTGTAGAAAGGGCAGAGAAAGGAGAATTCACTCAGAACGAGGAGTGTAGAAAGGGCAGAGAAAGGAGAATTCACTCAGAACGGGGAGTGTAGAAAGGGCAGAGAAAGGAGAATTCACTCAGAACGAGGAGTGTAGAAAGGACAGAGAAAGGAGAATTCACTCAGAACGAGGAGTGTAGAAAGGACAGAGAAAGGAGACAATCCACTCAGAACGGGGAGTGTAGAAAGGGCAGAGAAAGGAGAATTCACTCAGAACGAGGAGTGTAGAAAGGGCAGAGAAAGGAGACTGTCCACTCAGGAGTGTAGAAAGGGCAGAGAAAGGAGAATTCACTCAAAACCAGGAGTGTAGAAAGGGCAGAGAAAGGAGAATTCACTCAGAACGAGGAGTGTAGAAAGGGCAGAGAAGGGAGAATTCACTCAGAACCAGGAGTGTAGAAAGGGCACAGAAAGAAGAATTCACTCAGAACGAGGAGTGTAGAAAGGGCAGAGAAAGGAGACTATCCACTCAGAACGGGGAGTGTAGAAAGGGCAGAGAAAGGAGACTGTCCACTCAGAAGGAGGAGTGTAGAAAGTACTGGGAATCTAGACAGTCCACTCAACATGAAGAGAGTAGTAAGGGTGCAGAAACCAGACTATCGACCCTGTAAGAAGATTACAAAAAAGGCTCGGTAACTGGACTGTTCATTCGGTAAGGAGATTATAGACAGGACTGGCACACCAGAATGTTCTGTCAGTAAGGAGAGTGTTGAAAGGGCTAGGAATCCAGAGTGTCCACACAGTGAGAAGGCCGGGAACCTAGAGTGTCCACTCAGTGAGAAGGCCGGGAATCCAGAGTGACGACTCAGTGAGAAGGCCGGGAACCCAGAGTGTCCACTCAGTGAGAAGGCCGGGAATCCAGAGTCTCCACTCAGTGAGAAGGCCGGGAACCCAGAGTCTCCACTCAGTGAGAAGGCCGGGAATCCAGAGTGTCCGCTCAGTGCGAAGGCCGGGAACCCAGAGTGTCCGCTCAGTGCGAAGGCCGGGAATCCAGAGTGTCCACTCAGTGAGAAGGCCGGGAATCCAGAGTGTCGACTCAGTGAGAAGGCTGGGAATCCAGAGTGTCGACTCAGTGAGAAGGCCGGGAATCCAGAGTGTCGACTGAGTGAGAAGGCCGGGAATCCAGAGTGTCCACTCAGTGAGAAGGCCGGGAATCCAGAGTCTCCACTCAGTGAGAAGGCCGGGAATCCAGAGTGTCGACTCAGTGAGAAGGCCGGGAATCCAGAGTGTCGACTCAGTGAGAAGGCCGGGAATCCAGAGTGACCACTCAGTGAGAAGGCCGGGAATCCAGAGTGTCGACTCAGTGAGAAGGCCGGGAATCCAGAGTGTCCACTGAGTGAGAAGGCCGGGAATCCAGAGTGTCGACTCAGTGAGAAGGCCGGGAATCCAGAGTGTCCACTCAGTGAGAAGGCCGGGAATCCAGAGTGTCGACTCAGTGAGAAGGCTGGGAATCCAGAGTGTCCACTCAGTGAGAAGGCCGGGAATCCAGAGTGTCCACTCAGTGAGAAGGCCGGGAATCCAGAGTGTCCACTCAGTGAGAACGCCGGGAATCCAGAGTGTCGACTCAGTGAGAAGGCCGGGAATCCAGAGTGACCACTCAGTGAGAAGGCCGGGAATCCAGAGTGTCGACTCAGTGAGAAGGCCGGGAATCCAGAGTGTCGACTCAGTGAGAAGGCCGGGAATCCAGAGTGTCCACTCAGTGAGAAGGCCGGGAATCCAGAGTGTCCACTCAGTGAGAAGGCCGGGAATCCAGAGTGTCCACTCAGTGAGAAGGCCGGGAATCCAGAGTGTCCACTCAGTGAGAAGGCCGGGAATCCAGAGTGTCGACTCAGTGAGAAGGCCGGGAATCCAGAGTGACCACTCAGTGAGAAGGCCGGGAATCCAGAGTGTCGACTCAGTGAGAAGGCCAGGAATCCAGAGTGTCCACTGAGTGAGAAGGCCGGGAATCCAGAGTGTCGACTCAGTGAGAAGGCCGGGAATCCAGAGTGTCGACTCAGTGAGAAGGCTGGGAATCCAGAGTGTCCACTCAGTGAGAAGGCCGGGAATCCAGAGTGACCACTCAGTGAGAAGGCCGGGAATCCAGAGTGTCGACTCAGTGAGAAGGCTGGGAATCCAGAGTGTCCACTCAGTGAGAAGGCTGGGAATCCAGAGTGACCACTCAGTGAGAAGGCCGGGAATCCAGAGTGTCGACTCAGTGAGAAGGCTGGGAATCCAGAGTGTCCACTCAGTGAGAAGGCCGGGAATCCAGAGTGACCACTCAGTGAGAAGGCCGGGAATCCAGAGTGTCGACTCAGTGAGAAGGCCGGGAATCCAGAGTCTCCACTCAGTGAGAAGGCCGGGAATCCAGAGTGTCGACTCAGTGAGAAGGCCGGGAATCCAGAGTGACCACTCAGTGAGAAGGCCGGGAATCCAGAGTGTCCACTCAGTGAGAAGGCCGGGAATCCAGGGTGACCACTCAGTGAGAAGGCTGGGAATCCAGAGTGTCGACAGTGAGAAGGCCGGGAATCCAGAGTGTCCACTCAGTGAGAAGGCTGGGAATCCAGAGTGTCGACTCAGTGAGAAGGCCGGGAATCCAGAGTGTCCACTGAGTGAGAAGGCCGGGAATCCAGAGTGTCGACTGAGTGAGAAGGCCGGGAATCCAGAGTGTCCACTCAGTGAGGCGGGGAATCCAGAGTGTCCACTCAGTGAGAAGGCCGGGAATCCAGAGTGTCCACTCAGTGAGAAGGCCGGGAATCCAGAGTGACCACTCAGTGAGAAGGCCGGGAATCCAGAGTGTCGACTCAGTGAGAAGGCCGGGAATCCAGAGTGTCCACTCAGTGAGGCCGGGAATCCAGAGTGTCCACTCAGTGAGAAGGCCGGGAATCCAGAGTGTCGACTCAGTGAGAAGGCTGGGAATCCAGAGTGTCCACTCAGTGAGAAGGCCGGGAATCCAGAGTGACCACTCAGTGAGAAGGCCGGGAATCCAGAGTGTCGACTCAGTGAGAAGGCCGGGAATCCAGAGTGTCGACTCAGTGAGAAGGCCGGGAATCCAGAGTGTCGACTGAGTGAGAAGGCCGGGAATCCAGAGTGTCGACTCAGTGAGAAGGCCGGGAATCCAGAGTCTCCACACAGTGAGAAGGCCGGGAATCCAGAGTCTCCGCACAGTGAGAAGGCCGGGAATCCAGAGTGTCCAGTCAGTGAGAAGGCCGGGAATCCAGAGTGTCGACTCAGTGAGAAGGCCGGGAATCCAGAGTGTCGACTCAGTGAGAAGGCTGGGAATCCAGAGTGACCACTCAGTGAGAAGGCCGGGAATCCAGAGTGTCGACTGAGTGAGAAGGCTGGGTATCCAGAGTGTCCACTCAGTGAGAAGGCTGGGAATCCAGAGTGTCCACTCAGTGAGAAGGCCGGGAATCCAGAGTCTCCACTCAGTGAGAAGGCCGGGAATCCAGAGTCTCCACTCAGTGAGAAGGCCGGGAATCCAGAGTGTCCACTCAGTGAGAAGGCCGGGAATCCAGAGTGTCGACTCAGTGAGAAGGCCGGGAATCCAGAGTCTCCACTCAGTGTGAAGGCTGGGAACCCAGAGTGTCCACTCAGTGAGAAGAGCATAGAAATGGCTCAGAAATCAGACTGTCTTTTAGTAAGAAGAGTTTAGTAAGGACTGGGAACCCACACTGTCCACCCTATAAGAAGTGCGTAGAGAGGGCTAGGAAAGTGCACTTCCCATTTAGTAAGAAGGGTAGGGAAACTAGACTGTCCAGGAGATGGCCAAACCACTATATGAGTAGGTTGCATCAGTCTTCACTGTAGAAGACAGTAGCAGAGTGCCAGATGCTGAAGGTGTGCGGGAAGAGAAGTGAGTGCAGTTACTATTACACGGGAGAAGGTGTTCAGAAAGCTGAAAGACCCCAAGGTACATAAGTCACCTTGACAAGATGAACTGCACCCTAGGGTTCTGAAAGAAGTATCGGTAGAGATTCTGGTGGTATTAGTTATGATAGAAACATAGAAAACCTACAGCACAATACAGGCCCTTCGGCCCTTAAAGTTGTGCTTAACGTGTACCTACCTTAGAAATTACTAGGCATACCCATAACCTTCTATTTTTCTAAGCTCCATGTATCCATCCAAAAGTCTCTTAAAAGACCCTATCGTATCCTGTTCCACTACCATTGCTGGCAGCCCATTCCACGCACTCACCACTCTGAGTCAAAAACTTACCCCTGACATCTCCTCTGTACCTACTCCCCAGCACCTTAAACCTCTGTCCTCTTGTGGCAATCATTTCAGCCGTGGGAAAAGCCTCTGACTATCTACACGATCAATGCCTCTCATCGTCTTATACACCTCTATCAGGTCACCTCTCATCCTCCGTCGCTTCAAGGAGAAAAGGCCGAGTTCACTCAACCTATAGTCATGCTCTCCAGTCCAGACAACATCCTTGTAAATCTCCTCTGCACCCTTTCTATGGTTTTCACATCCTTCCTGTAGTGGACCAGAACTGAGCACAGTACTCCAAGTGGGGTCTGACCACTGTGCTCAGGTACAGAGGGGATGTCAGGGGTAATAGCTGCAGCATTACCTCTTGGCTCCTAAATTCAATTCCATGATTGATGAAAGCCAATACACCATACGCCTTCTTAACTACAGAGTCGACCTGCGCAGCTGCTTTGTGTGTCCTATGGACTCGGACCCCAAGATCCCTCTGATCCTCCACACTGCCAAGAGCCTTACCATTAATACTATATTCTGTCATCATATTTGATCTACCAAAATGAACCACCTCACACTTATCTGGGTTGAACTCCATCTGCCACTTCTCAGCCCAGTTTTGCATCCTATCGATGTCCCACTGTAACCTCTACAGTTTTCCATACTAGCCACAACACCTCCAACCTTTGTGTCATCAGCAAATTTACTAACTCATCCCTCCACTTCCTCATCCAGGTCATTTATAAAAATCACAAAGAGTAAGGGTCCCAGACCAGATCCCTGAGGCACTCCACTGGTGACCGACCTCCATGCAGAATATGACCTGTCTGCAACCACCCTTTGCCTTCTGTGGGCAAACCAGTTCTGGATCCACAAAGCAATGTTCCCTGGATCCCATGCCTCCGTACTTTCTCAATAAGCCTTGCATGGGGTACCTTATCAAATGCCTTGTTGAAATCCATATATACTACATCTTATCCTCTTGCTCTTCACATACTTGTAGAATGCCTTGGGATTTTCCTTAATCCTGCCCACCAAGGCCTTCTCATTGCCCCTTCTGGCTCTCCTAATTTCCTTCTTAAGCTCCTTCCTGTTAGCCTTATAATCTTATAGATCTCTAACATTACCTAGCTCTCTGAACCTTTCGTAAGCTTTTCTTTTCTCCTTGACTAGATTTATTATAGCCTTTGTACACCACAGTTCCTGTACCCTACCATAACTTCCCTTTCTCATTGAAACATACCTATACAGAACTCTGCACAAATATCCCCAGAACATTCGCCACATTTCTTCCATATTTTCCCTGAGAACGTTTGTTTCCAATTTAAGCTTCCAATTTCCTGCCTGATAGCCTCATAATTCCCCTTACTCCAATTAAACACTTTCCTAACTTGTCTGTTACTGTCCGTCTGCAATGCTATCGTAAAGGAGATAGAATTATGATCACCATCTCCAAAATGCTCTCACACTGAGAGATCTGACACCTGACCAGGTTCATTTCCCAATACCAAATCAAGTACAGCCTCTCCTCTTGTAGGCTTTTCTACATATTGTATCAAGAAGCCTTCCTGAACACACCTAACAAACTCCACCCCATCTAAACCCCTTGCTGTAGGGAGATGCCAATCGATATTTGGGAAATTAAAATGTCCCATCATGACAACTCTGTTATTATTCCACCTTGCCAGGATCTGTTTCCCTATCTGCTCCTCGAAATCCCTGTTACTATTGGACAGCCTATAAAAACCACCCAGTAGTTATTGACCCCTTCCACCCACCCACAGAAACTCTGTAGACAATCCTTCCATGGCATCCATCTTTTCTGCAGCCATGACACTATCTCTGATCAACAGTGCCACACCCCCATCTCTTTTGCCTCCCTCCCTGTCCTTTCTGAAACATCTAAAACCCGGCACTTGAAGTAACCAATCCTGTCCCTGAGCCATCCAAGTCTCTGTAATGGCCACCACATCATATCTCCAAGTACTGGTCCACGATGTAAGCTCATCCACTTCGTTCACAACACTCCTTGCTTTAAAGTAGACACATCTCAAACCTTCAGTCTGAGTGCATCCCTTCTCTATCACCTACCTGTCCTCCCTCACACACTGTCTCCTAGCTTTCTCTATTTGTGAGCCAGCTGTCTCTTCCCCAGTCTCTTCAGTTTGGTTCCCACCCCCCAACAATTCTAGTTGAAACTCTCCCCAGTAGCCTTAGCAAACCTCCCCGCCAGGATTTTGGTCCCCCTGGATTTAAATGCAACCCTTCCTTTTTGTACAGGTCACACCTGCCCCAAAAGAGGTCCCAATGAACCAGAAATCTGAATCCCTGCCCCCTGCTCCAATCCCTCAGCCACATATTTATTCTCCACCTCATTCTATTCCTACTCTTACTGTCACATGACACAGGCAGTAATCCTGAGATTACTACCTTTGCAGTCCTGCTTCTCAACTTCCTTCCTAACTCCCTATAGTCTTTTTTCAGGACCTCTTCCCTTTTCCTACCTATTTCATTGGTACCAATATGTACCATGACCTCTGGCTGTTCTCCCTCCCACTGCAGGATATCTTGGACATGATCTGAAAAATGACAGACCCTGGCACCTGGGAGGCAAACAACCATCTGAGTTTCTTTCCTGTGTCCACAGAATCGCCTGTCTGACCCCCTGACTATAGAGTCCCCTATCAATACTGCCTTCCTCTTCCTTTTCCTACCCTTCTGAGCCACAAGGCCAGACTCTGTGCCAGAGGCATGGCCACTGTTGCTTCCTCCAGGTAGGCTGTCACCCCCATCCCCCCAACAGTACTCAAATAGGAGTACTTATTGTCAAGGGGTACAGCCACAGGGGTACTCTCTAGTACCTGACTCTTCCTCTTCCCCCTCCTGACTGTGACCCACTTGTCTGTCACCACTGGCCCTGGTGTGACCACCTGCCTATAACTCCTTTCTATCACCTCCTTGCTCTCCCTGACTAGGCGAAGGTCATCGAGTTGCATCTCCAGTTCCCTAACTCGGTCCCTTAGGAGCCGCAGCTCAACACACCAGGTGCAGATATGACTGTCCGGGAGGCTGGAAGACTCCAGGACCCCCCACATCTGACACTGAGCACACATACTTCCTGCTTTTCACAGTTACAAAACACTTTGGACTCTGGTATGGTGCCAGAGGACTGAAAAATTGCAAATGTTACCCCACTCTTTAAGAAAGGAGGAAGGCAGCAGAAAGGAAATTATAGACCAGTTAGCCTGACCTCTGTGGTTTTGAAGATGTTGGAATCAGTTGTTAAGGATGAGGTTATGGAGTACTTGATGACACAGGACAAGATAGGGCAAAGTCAGCATGGTTTCCTTCAGGGAAAATCTTGCCTGACAAACCTGTTGGAATTCTTAGGGGAGATTATACTTAGGATAGATAAAGGGGATACAGTGGATTTGTATATTTGGATTTTCAGAAGGCCTTTGATAAGGTGCCACACATGAGGCTGCTTACCAAGTTAAGAGCCCATGGTATAATAGGAAAGTTACTAGCATGATTAGAGCATTGACTGAAAGCTAGGAGGCAGCAAGTGGAAATAAAAGGTTCCTTTCTGTTTGGCTGCCAATGACTAGTGGTGTTCTGCAAGCATTAGTGTTGGGATTGCTGCTTTTTATTCTGTATACCAATGATTTAAATGATAGAATAGATGGGTTTGTTGCCAGGTTTGTAGATGATACCAAGATTGGTGGAGGGGCAGGTAGTGTTGAGGAAACATGTAAGCTGCAGAAGGACTTAGATTAGGAGAATGGGGAAGAAAGTGCAAATGAAATACAATGTTGGAAAATGCACGGTCATGCACTTTGATAGAAGAAATAAATGTGCAGACTATTTTCTAAATGGGGAGAAAATCCAAAAACTCTGAGATTCGACTGGACTTGGGAGAAAATCCTAAAGGCTAACTTGCAGGTAGAGTCAGTGGTGAATGCACTATTAGCATTCATTTCAAGAGGTCGAGAATACAAGAGCAGGGTTGTGATGCTGAGGCTTCACCTTGAGTATTGTGAACAGTTTTGGGCTCCTCATTAAAGAAAAGATGTGCTGGCATTGGAGAGGGTTCAGAGGAGGTTCACAAGGATGATTCTGGGAATGAAAATGGCACATCAGCAATATTACTTCATTAACAATTTGAGGTGATGTTGTATGTCGCCATAGACTCGAGCAGCTTTCTTTAGATGTACAGCAGAGAGCATTCTGACTGGTTGCATCACTGTCTGATACGGGGGCTCCAATGCACAGGATGGCAAAAGGATGTAGAGGGTTGTAAAGTCGGTCAGCTCTATCATGGGCATAACCCTCCCACCGTCAAGGACATCTTCAAGAGGCAGCGCCTTGAGAAGGCAACATCCCTCATTAAAGACATTCACATCCAGGACATGGAAAATGGAATTTAATGCAGACAAGTGTAAGGTGTTGCATTTTGGGAGGACAAACCAGAGTAGGACTTGCACAGTGAAAGGTATTGCACTGAGGAGTGCGGCAGAACACATGGATCTGGGAATACAGATCCAGAATTCATTGAAAGTGGTGCAATTCGAGTCTGCTGCACTATTTCATCACAGCTGATTCATTTTTCCTCTTAGTCCCAATTTCTTGCCTCCACCCCCACCCCTACATCCCTTCATGCCCTGACCAATCAAGAATCTATCAATATCTACCTTAAATATACATAAAGACTTGAGGGTCTCTATAGCTGCCTGTGGCAACCAGTTCCAGAGATTCACCACCCTCTGGCTAAAGAAATTCAGCCTCTTCTCAGTTCTAAAAGGACATCCCTCTATTCTGAGGTTGTGTTATCTGGTCTTAGGCTCTCCCACCATAGGAAACATCCACTCCAGCTCCACTCTATCAAGGCCTTTCACCAGTCGATAGGTTTCAATTAGGTCACCCCTCAGACTAATAACAGATTGGCCGAAGAGGCCATTTCTGTGCTGTAGTATTCTCTGACTCTATGGCATGCCTTCCTTTCATTACTACCATCGGGGAGTATGTACAGGAACTTGAAGACCCACACCCAGTGTTTTAGGAACAGTTCTCTGACTCTGACAGAAGAGTGCCCCAAAGAATGAATGACAGTTAAAACATTAGAACCCTAAAGCCTCCCACCCCCCACTCCCACACACAAGCAGCAGCAATGACTCTCCTGAGCTAATAGTTAAAATCAGAATCAGTGCCCCACATGACGTGAAATTTGTTGTTTTGTGGCAGAAGTGCACTCCAAAGACATAAAATTAATATCAATTGCAAGATAAATAAATAAGACAGAAAAAAAAGGAATAAACAGCTGATGTATATTGGTTCATTGTCCGTTCAGAACTCTGATGACAGAGGGAAAGGAGCTGTTCCTAAAACACTGAGTGTGGATCTTCAGGTTCCTGTACATACTCCCCAATGATAGTAATGATAGGAAGATATCAAAGATATAAGATATAATGACAATGATATGGAAAGGGACACCCTTTTTTCCCCTATATTGAATTGTCAGGTGAATGGTTAGTGTGTGATGTACTGCAGATCATGGTCTGTATTGGCTTTGCTATTGCTTGCCTGGTAGGGGAGGGTGCTGATGCTTTTTTGCTGAAGTGGGTCGGGGAGAGTCATTGCTGCTGCTTGTGTGTGGGAGTGGGGGTGGGAGGCTTTGGGGTTCTAACATTTTAACTGTCATTCATTCTTTGGGGCAGTCTTCTGTTTTTGTGAACGTCTGCAATGAAAAAGAATTTCAGGATGTATATTGTTATATTTCTCTGATATTAAACGGAACTATCGAACTATTGATTAAAGAAATAACTAATCGTTTATATAATCAATGATAGATGAAATAACTAATCATTTAGAAAAATTTAAAATAATCAAAGCTTGCTAGCATGGGTTTATAGAAGCTAAATCAGGTTTAACAATTCTCTCGAATCTTTTAAGAATGTGACGGAGAGCTGATAGGGAAGAATGGGTAGAGATAGTATGTCTAGACTTACATGAACCATTTGATATGAGTCTTTAAAAAGTCCCTTAACAAAGTTATTTATTGTATGTTGCACAAGTACGTGATGCAGTCAGATGCAATGAAAAGCTTATTTGTGGCAACATCACGGGCACCTAGCATCTTTCAAGAAGCATTATTGTATGATGGTTCACCAGGATGCTGTCTGGATTAAGAATGATGTGCTATATTTAGAGGTTGGACAAACTTGAGTTGTTTTCTCTGGAGAGACGGAGCCTAATAGAGTTCAATTCTGAATGTTAATTGCTTAATCTTATTGTTTGCACGATTTGTGTTTTTTTCCTGCACGTTGAGTGGTTTGACAGTTTTCTTTTGTTAATGCATTCTATTGGATTCCCTTGTTCTGTGGCTGCCTGTAAAGAAACAAATCTCAAGGTTGTATATAGTATACATACTTTGAACTTTGAAATTGGAGATTTATAAGATTATGAGAAGCAAAGATAAGCAAACAATATCTTTTTCCCAGGGTAGAATTAGAAGGCATGCATTTAAAGTGAGAAGAGGTGATTTCAAAGATATGAGTGGCAAATTTTTTACACAGACAGTGGTGGGTGCCTGGAATGTGTTGCCTGGGGTGGGGGTAGAGGCAGATACATTAGAGACTTTTAAGAGATGTTTAGATAGGCACGTGGATATGAAGAAAATGGAAGGTTATAAACATTATGTAGGCAGAAGAGATTAGTTGGCCATTTGATTACTAATTTAATTGTTTCATTACAGCATCATGGGCCGAAGAGCCTGTTCCTGGGCTGTACTGCTCAATGTTCTCTGTTTATTCATAAGAAAAGCATCTGCATCGATTGTAGACTTTTACATTATACCAGAGAGAACACCATTACAACAAAGAAATGTCTGTCTGAATGCAAAGTGATCAAAGCAGTCATGGTGTTGCTAAACTGTAGTGATTAGGGTTTTGCTGGTTGGTTTAAGAACCAAATGACTAAGCAATGACTAAGTCCATTATTAAAGATGAAATAGTGGCATATCTAGCAGTGATAGGATTGCGCTGAGCCAGCATGGATTTACCAAGGGCAAATCATGCTTGACTAATCTATTGGAATTTTTCAAGGATGTAACCAGGAAGTTAGACAAGGGAGATCCAGTGGATGTAGTGAATCTCGATTTTCAGAAGGCATTTGATAAGGTCCCACATAGGAGATTGGTGGGTAAAATCAGAGCTCATGGCATTGGGGGGAAGATATTGACATGGATAGAAAACTGGTTGGCAGATAGAAAGCAAAGGGTAGCAGTGAATGGGTGTTTCTCGGAATGGCAGGTGGTGACTAGTGGGGTGCCACAGGGCTCGGTATTGGGACCACAGTTGTTTACGATTTACCTCAGCGATTTAGATGAAGGCATTGAGAATAACATCAGCAAGTTTGCTGATGATACTAAGCTGGGTGGCAGTGTGACATGTGATGAGGATGTTAGGAGAATTCAGGGTGACTTGGATAGGCTGAGTGAGTGGGCAGATACTTGGCAGATGACGTTTAATGTGAATAAGTGTGAGGTTATCCACTTTGGGAGTAAGAACAGGAAGGCAAATTATTATCTGAATGATGTAGAGTTAGGTAAGGGAGAAATGCAAAGAGATCTAGGAGTCCTTGTTCATCAGTCACTGAAGGTGAATGAGCAAGTGCAGCAGGCAGTGAAGAAGGCTAATGGAATGTTGGCCTTTATTACAAGGGGAATTGAGTACAAGAGCAAGGAAATCCTTCTGCATTTGTACAGGGCCCTGGTGAGACCACACCTGGAGTATTGTGTATAGTTTTGGTCTCCAGGGTTAAGGAAGGACATCCTGGCTGTAGAGGAAGGGCAGCGTAGATTCACAAGGTTAATTCCTGGGATGTCCAGACTGTCTTATGCAGAGAGGTTAGAGAGACTGGGCTTGTACACGCTGGAATTAAGGAGATTGAGGGGGATCTGATTGCAACATATAAGATTATTAAGGGATTGGACAAGATAGAGGCAGGAAATATGTTCCAGATGCTGGGAGAGTCCAGTACCAGAGGGCATGGTTTGAGAATAAGGGGTAGGTCATTTAGGACAGAGTTAAGGAAAAACTTTTTCTCCCAGAGAGTTGTGGGGGTCTGGAATGCACTGCCTCGGAAGGTAGTGGAGGCCAATTCTCTGGATACTTTCAAGAAGGAGCTAGATAGGTATCTTATGGATAGGGGAATCAAGGGATATGGTGACAAGGTAGGAACCAGGTATTGATAGTAGATGATCAACCATGATCTCAGAATGGCGGTGCAGGCTCGAAGGGCTGAATGGTCTACTTCTGCACCATTGTCTATTGACTATTCCTGAACCTGGTGATGTGGGACACCCTGCTCAGTGGGAGGTGTGAGAAGATGCCATGGCCCGGATGGCAGGGATCTTTGATGATGGACGTTACCTTCTGGAGGGTTCGCTCCTGTAGACACTGCCGATGGTAGGGAGGGATTGGCAGAATCCACTACTCTCTGCAGCTTCTCGTATTCCTAGACATTCTAATTCCTGTAGCAGACCATGATACAACCTGTCGGAATATCTGTGAAAGTTTGTTAAGCTGTTCAATGACAAGCCAAACCTCCTTAACCTCCAAAAAAAGTAAAGATGCCACACTTTCCTTACAGTTGCATTTATGTTCAGGACTGTATGGTTCCCTAGATTTCCAGCATCCTAACTATTTTACTGATTCAAAATCAGGCTGTGATTTGTTGATTATGCTCCTTCATAGACTTTTTAACTTGGTGGTGTTCTGAGACCTGTCAGATGTGAGGGCTCTGGTTATTGTTTCCCCTTGTGTCTGTGTGACGAAGTTTCACGGCATGTCCGTGCTGTTCTCTTGTTCCAGTACCACGAGGCTCTGCAGCTCTGCCTGGAACAGAATCTGACCATCACCGACGACCTGGCAGAGAAAATGACCGTGTCCAAGGACTCAAAGGAAGTCTCCGAGGAGTTCCGGCGTGAGCTGCTTGAGCGGATCGCTGACTGCTGCCTGCGACAGGGAAACTACCACCTCGCCACCAAGAAATACACACAGGCTGGCAACAAGATCAAGGTGAGGGGTGTGCACTACCCTGGAGCCCAGTCAGTTCATACCTCTGATACAGCTGTCATTCAGACACAAACAGAACAAACTGCAGAGTCCCTACAAAACACCACAAGTCACAGACCGCCAGCCAGAACAAGATTCCTTGTATTTGTTTGGGATGTCTCAAACTGTTCTGATGCCTTCACAAACAACAGAAAATCTGCAGATGCTGGAAGTCCAAGCGACGCACACAAAATGCTGGAAGATCTCACCAAGCCAGGCAGCATCCATGGAAAAGAGTACGGTTGACATTTCAGGCCGAAACCCTTCAGCAGGACTGGAGAAAAAAAGATGAATAGAGTTAAAAGGTGCAGGGAGGGGAGAGAGAAACACAAGGTGACAGGTGAAACTGGGAGGGGGAGGGATAAAGGAAAGAGCTGGGAAGTTGACTGGTGAAAGAGATACAGGGCTGGAGAAGGGGGAGTCTGATAGGAGAGCACAGAAGGTCATGGAAGAAAGAAAAGGGGTTTGGAGCACCAGAGGGGAGATACGGGCGGGCAAGGACATAAGGTGAGAGAGGAAAAACGGGATTGGGAACTATGAAGGGAAGGGCATTAGCGGAAGTTTGAGAAATCGGTATACCTCCTCCCTCACTACCATTCAGGGCTCCAGACAGTCCTTCCAGCTGAGACTGGTGAGTCTGATGGGGTCATATACTGAGTCCGGTGCTCCCGGTGTGGCCTCCTACATACCAGTGAGAACCGACGTAGATTGGGAGCCTGCTTCACTGAGCACCTACGCTCTGTCCACCAGAAGAAGCGGGATCTCCCAGTGGCCAGCCATTTTAATTCCGCTTCCCATTCTCATTCCAATACATCAATCCATAGCCTCCTCCACTGTTGTGATAAGGCCACACTCAAGTTGGAGGAACAGCACCTTGTATTCCATCTGGACAGCCTCCAACCTGATGGTATGAACATCGATTTCTCAAACTTCCAGTAATACCCTGCCCCCCTTCACTATTCCCATCCCCTTTTACCTCTCTCACCCCATCTCTTTGCCTGCCCATCGCCTCCCTCTGGCACTCCTCCCCCCTTTTCTTTCTTCCATGACATTCTGTCCTCTCCTCTCAGACTCTCCCTTCTCCAGCCCTGTATCTCTTTCACCAATCAACTTCCCAGCTCTTTACTTCATTTTTCCCCTTCCCAGTACCATCTATCACCTTGAGTTTTGTCCTCCCCTTCCCCAGCTTTTGAATTTACTCCTCATCTTTTTTTCTTCCAGTCCTACCGAAGGGTCTCAGCCCAAAACATCAACTGTACTTTTATCCACAGATCTACCTGGCCTGCTGAGTTCCTCCAGCATTTTTTGTGTGTTATTCTGATGTCTTGTTGTCTTACTGTTCTCTCTTTGCTACCTCGCTGATCTTCAGTTTATTTACACCTCACAAGTGAGTCCCATCCCCTCGCATTGTCTACCATCACTTAAGTGCTCACTTCCCGTGTATGCTGCAGTTCTGTCTGTTTGCAAAACATCCAGTCTACTCTGCCCCGACACTGGAGTTTATTCCCAGACATCCAGTCTGCTCTGCCCCGACACGGGAGTTTATTCCCAGACATCCAGTCTGATCTGCCCCGACACGGGAGTTTATTCCCAGACATCGAGTCTGATCTGTCCCGACACGGGAGTTTATTCCCAGACATCCAGTCTGCCCTGCCCCAACACGGGAGTTTATTCCCAGACATCCAGCCTGATCTGTCCCGACACGGGAGTTTATTCCCAGACATCCAGCCTGATCTGTCCCGACACGGGAGTTTATTCCCAGACATCCAGTCTGATCTGTCCCGACACGGGAGTTTATTCCCAGACATCCAGTCTACTCTGCCCCGACACGGGAGTTTATTCCCAGACATCCAGTCTACTCTGCCCCGACACGGGAGTTTATTCCCAGACATCCAGTCTACTCTGCCCCGATACGGGAGTTTATTCCCAGACATCCAGTCTGCTCTGCCCTGACTCGGGAGTTTATTCCCAGACATCGAGTCTGCCCTGCCCCGACACAGGAGTTTATTCCCAGACATCGAGTCTGATCTGCCCCGACACGGGAGTTCACTTCCAGACATCGAATCTGTCCTGACCGACACAAGTTTATTCCCAGACATCGAGTCTGATCTGTCCCGACACGTGAGTTTACTCCACGTTAATATTTATGTATGGTGACTGTAAATGAAAGGTCCAGTTTCTCTTGCAAACCTTCCTGCCATGATCGACATCACGGGAAGCTACAGATGCAAGACGTGGAGAATCACACTCACACACTCTCACGCACATACCGGTACACTCACAGACACACATTCTCTCACACACATGCACTCTCATACACTTACATTCACACACAGAAGCATACACACATGCATTCTCTTTCACACATGCATAGAAACATACACTTGTACAAGCATACACTCGTGCAGATGCATACAGACACACTATCATGCACAGAAATACACACTCACTCTCACACATTTTCACACACACACACACACACACACACACACACTAAAACTTGCCTGTTCTCTTCCAGGCAATGAGAGCTCTGCTGAAATCAGGAGACACCGAGAAGATAGTCTTCTTTACTGGAGTCTCTCGTCAGAAGGAGATTTACATAATGGCAGCAAATTACCTCCAATCATTAGACTGGCGGAAAGATCCAGAAATCATGAAAAATATCATCAGCTTCTATACGAAGGGGCGGGCGCTGGATCTGCTGGCCGGGTTTTACAATGCCTGTGCCCAGGTGTGTAGCTTCAGTATGGGCAGGCTCTGATCAGCAGCAGTGGTAGTGTTTGTATTATAAAGGGCTTTTGCAGAAGTGAGAGATTCTGGTTAGAGAACTAATTTACCAGAAGGTGGGGGGGGGGGGGGGCTTCAGTACAGTAGCACAAAGAGATTCACTGAAGAGTTAATGTACCAAAGGGTCGAGTTTGTGAAGAGACTTCAGTGGAAAATTCATGCATAAAAGGGTTTTGATGGGCTGTTTGAATGTTAATTTGGGATAAGTAAACTCTGTGACTCTGGAATTATGTGTGCTCTTTACCTCCTGTGTTTCTGTCCTGGGCTGTGTGTCAGGTTGAGATTGATGAATATCAGAACTACGAGAAGGCACTTGGTGCTCTCACCGAGGCCTACAAATGTCTGTCCAAAGCCAAAATGCGAAATCAAGGTGAACAGGAGGAACGGCTCAGGGAACTGCAGAACAAGCTGACAACAGTGAAGAAGTTTGTACAGATCAGGAGGTGAGCACAAGTATGGTGTAGCAGGTCACAAAATGTTGGAGGAACTCATCATGTCAAGTAGCATCTATGGAGGGAAATGGACAGTCTCATTTTGGGCCAAGACCCTTCATCAGGACTGGAAAGAGAGGAGATGGCCAATATAAAATGTTTGAGGGTTTGGAGAAAGAGCTGTCAGGTGAGAAGGATGGGGATGGGTGAAGAGGGATTGATGTTTGAAGCAAGGGGAGATAGCTTTCCTGTCAGCTGTGGGGAGTGGGAAGAGAGCAAGTGATAGATGATAGGGGTTGTTAGGAAGTTAACGAGGAGAGAAGGAATGATGCTTGAAGCTGGGAGGTGATTGGTGAACCCAGGAGAGTGGTTGAGAGGCATATAAGGGGGATAGAGGGAATGAATGTTGAAGCTGGGAGGTGATTGGTGAACCCAGGTGAGGGAGTGATCAGAAGGTATGGGGGGGGGGAATGATGCTTGAAGCTGGGAGGTGATTGGTGAACCCAGGAGAGTGGTTGAGAGGCAGATAAGGGGGATAGAGGGAATGAATGTTGAAGCTGGGAGGTGATTGGTGAACCCAGGTGAGGGAGTGATCAGAAGGTATGGGGGGGGGAATGATGCTTGAAGCTGGGAGGTGATTGGTGAACCCAGGAGAGTGGTTGAGAGGCAGATAAGGGGGATAGAGGGAATGAATGTTGAAGCTGGGAGGTGATTGGTGAACCCAGGTGAGGGAGTGATCAGAAGGTATGGGGGGGGGGGAATGATGCTTGAAGCTGGGAGGTGATTGGTGAACCCAGGAGAGTGGTTGAGAGGCAGATAAGGGGGATAGAGGGAATGAATGTTGAAGCTGGGAGGTGATTGGTGAACCCAGGTGAGGGAATGATCAGAAGGTATGGGGGGGGAATGATGCTTGAAGCTGGGAGGTGATTGGTGAACCCAGGAGAGTGGTTGAGAGGCAGATAAGGGGGATAGAGGGAATGATGCTTGAAGCTGGGAGGTGATGGTGAACCCAGGTGAGGGAGTGATCAGAAGGTATGGGGGGGGAATGATGCTTGAAGCTGGGAGGTGATTGGTGAACCCAGGAGAGTGGTTGAGAGGCAGATAAGGGGGATAGAGGGAATGAATGTTGAAGCTGGGAGGTGATTGGTGAACCCAGGAGAGTGGTTGAGAGGCAGGTAAGGGGGATAGAGGGAATGAATGTTGAAGCTGGGAGGTGATTGGTGGAAGTGATAAAGGGCCAAAGAAGACAGTCTGATAGGAGAGGTCTGTAGATCATGTTATCAAGGGAAAGGGATCAGAGCAGATCCAGAGGAAAAATGTGTAGGTGTGGGCAGAACGGGTTAGGATGAGGAAAAACTATGTGGGAGATGGAGGGAAGTGGTTTGTAAGTTGTTACATTTTGTGGTCATCTCAGTTGTTGCAAACACTCCATTGAAAAAGACTCACTTGTCACCACCATCCCTTTATAACAGTGATTGTAATCTTAACCTGAATCATCAATTTATGAACAGAATTGAAAGTGACCAATCATAGAGCATTTCCAATAAATTTTTCTGGAGTGTTGGCCAAGGTATCTTAATACATGACCATACCCCCTTCACCATCAAATAAATGCAGTATTAACATGTGTTCCCCCCCATTGGCTAAATGCAGTATTAACATGTGACCCTCCCCATTGGCTAAATGGAATATTAGTTCCGAGATTTCCCGAGATCATCGATTTTCAGAAGACCTTTGACAAGGTGCCACACATGAGGCTGCTTAACAAGCCAGGAGCCCATGCTATTACAGGGAAGATTCTAGCATGAATAACCCGGGGCTGATTAATAGGAGACAAAGAGTGGGAATAAAGGGATCCTTTTCTGACTAGCTGCCGGTAACTAGTGGTGTTCCACAGGGGTCTGTATTAGGACCGATTCTTTTTGCATTATATGTCAATGATTTGGATGATAGAATTGATTAATTTACAGGTTGAGTCTGTGGTGAGGGAGGCAAATGCGAAGTTAGCATTTATTTCAAGAGACCTAGAATATAAAAGCAAGGATGTAATGTTGAAACTGATATAAAGCACCAATGAGGCCTCATTTGGAGTATTGTGAGTAGATTTGGGCCTCTTAGTAAGGATGTGCTGCAAGTAGAGAGGGTTCAGAGGAGGTTTGGGTATATGATTCCAGGATGGAATAGTTTTCATATGAAGAGCGTCTGGTGGCTCTGGGCCTGAGGGGTGACCTCATTGAATCCCATTGAATGCTGAAAGGCCTTGATAGAGTGGATGTGGAGAGAATTTTTCCTATTGTGGAAAAGTCTTAAGACCAGAGGACAGCCTCAGAATAGAGGGGCATCCTTTTAGAATAGAAATGGAGGAATTTCTTCAGCCAGAGAGTGGTGAATCTGTGGAATTCTTTGCCACAGGCATCAATGGAGACCAAGTCTTTATATATATTTATTTAACGTGGAGGTTGATAGATTCTTGATTGGTCAGGGCATGAAGGGATATAGGGAGACAGCAGAAGACTAGGGAAAAAAATGGATCAGATATGATGAAATGGTGGAGCAGAGTCAATGGGCCGAGTGGCCTAATTCTCCTCCTATGTCTTATGGTCTAAGTTAGTGGTCACCAACCTTTTTAAGCCCAAGATCCCCTACCTCAGCCTTAGTGAAAGCCCAGATCGACCCCAAATCAATTAGTTACATGCATACACACCCAGGCAGAAAAGACAGGAAGTAAAACCCCACAACCCGGAAGTAGAAATAATGTATGCACACCAGGGGTCACCGCCCTCTTTTGCACTGCAGACCGGTTTAATATTGACAATATTTTTGCAGACCGGTGGGGGGGGGGGGGGGGGGGGACACAAATGGAATAAAGCAGGTTCCTTATATCCAGTCTATTCCGCAATTTAGTTTTTGTGGCTCTCAGCGCTTAGCTTCTGTCCCACTTGCTCATGTTTTTTCTGCTGGAAAAGCTCAGTGGGTTTGTATTTAAGTGCAGGGTGCTTGGACTCAAGGCGCCGAAGCAGTTTTGAGGGCTTCATTGCCTCATTAGACAGCCTCCTAGCCCAAACTCCAGCCTCCCGCCCGCCGCCAGACACCTTGGCCAGTTACGGCTGATCGTGGGTGGGGTGAGAGAACAAGGTCAGGGCCGGAGGTCCCCGTGCCGGGGACGCGGCGGTCGCAGTCCGGAGAGAGCGGCCGACTGAGCGAGGAGTGTGACAGGACGCGCCCACCCGTCCCCCCATAGGATCTATTGGCGGACAAAAGTTTGTTTCAGTAGATCTCAGCGCGGTAGCTGCTCTGCTACTTACGAAACCCTGAGCCCGAATTAGGTCGTCTGCGAATATTTTAGCACCGGGTTCCCCACGAACATTCAGTGTGCTAAACAGGTTTAGAGGCAGCACCCATCTGTCCGTGCTCCAGGCCAGTAGCAACGGCACTTCCTGCCGGCCCATTACTCGAGGCCAACCAGTGATCCCTGGCACGAGGGTATCACTGCGTTTAGGCGACTGATGACCTCGCGTGTTCAAGTGGGCGTGACAGGGAATGAGGAAAGGTGCAGCTGACTCATATCGTTTCCTCGCGGCCCGGTGGTTGGGGACCACTGAATTACACTGTGTAGTGGGGGGAGCTACACGCAGGCGCACTGGGCAGAAAGAACAGAACTAAAACCCCGCAACCCGGAAACAATCTCTCAACAGTACTTGTGTATTTATTTTCCTTTTTTTTTTTTCGGGATCTACTGGGAAAGTCTCAAAGGTTGACCAGTCGATCGTGATCGACGGGTTGGCGACCACTAGTCTAAATGGAATACAGTGGATTCCAGTTAATTGAGACACATCAGAATCAGTACATTTTGGCTCAATTATGCTGCCCCAATAAGCTGAAGTTTCATGGAAGTAGTTTAAAAAAAGACAAACTACATTTAAATAAGTAACAAATTACATATCTAAATAAACATAGAAAACCTTCAGCACAATACAGGCCCTTTTGCCACAAAGCTGTGCCAAACATGTCCTTACTTTAGAAATTACCTAGGGTTACCCATAGCCCTCTATTTTTCTAAGCTCCGTGTACCTATCCAGGAGTCTCTTAAAAGACCCTATCATATCTGCCTCCAGTACTGTCGCCAGCAACCCATTCCACGCGCTCACAATTCTGTGTGTAAAAAAACTTACTCCTGAATCTCCCCTGTACCTACTTCCAGGCACTTTAAAACTGTGCCCTCTCGTGCTAGCCATTTCAGCCCTGGGGAAAAGCTGACTATCCACACAATCAATGCCTCTCATTGTCTTACAGACCTAAGATACAAAACAAATTAGTATACTGCCAATGCTACTATAGTATTTTAAAACTATTAGTTTTTAATAGTTATCAACAGAGGAATTCATCCAGTGTACACTGCCATTTCCTTTTGATTGACTGTAAATGAACTAAATCAGTGCAGACATCCAGTACAGATAATGCACTGCCTTTGTCGCCTTCCAGTATGAAGTGGTGTCAAAAGTCAATGCTTTTTAATTTGGTGTCAGTCAGCCCAAATGAATAACATATACACATGCAGCTGATGCTATCTAAAAACTGTTGGCTCTAAGCATGGTATGATGAGAGGCATTGATCGTGTGTCTAGTCAGAGGCTTTTTCCCAGGGCTGAAATGGTTGCCACAAGAGGACACAGGTTTAAGGTGCTGGGGAATAGGTACAGAGGAGACGTCAGGGCTAAGTTTTTTACTGAGAGAGTGGTGAGTGCGTGGAATGGGCTGCTGGCAACTGTGGTGGAGACGGATACAACAGGGTCTTTTAAGAGACTTTTAGATAGGTACATGGAGCTTAGTAAAATAGAGGGCTGTAGGTAAGCCTAGTAATTTCTAAGGTAGGGACATGTTTGGCACAGCTTTGTGGGCTGAAGGGTCTGTATTGTGCTGTAGGTTTTCTATGTTTCTTTGGTGTCTAACAGCCACATGAGCACGTGATTGGCACTAGTTAGAAACTGTTGCATCCTCCAAATCTTAATTTTCATTGTAACATTCAAGGTGATTGCCAATACCTTCAAATTATTTGTAGTTTCTAACTTGTTGAAGGAGTGGCATCTCTAAGTCTGGATCTTTGAAACCACAATGAGTAAAACAGTTCTGAATTGTCTTGCTCCTTATTTCTCGCTAACAATCAGTGACAGACAGTAAATCACTGCTTTTTGAACACAAACATATGAACTAATGCTATTTAAAAAACATTTCACTCCAAGCATGGTTAGAGACTGTTTAGCAACAGTCTCCTGTCTCAAATAAGTGACATACTATCCCAAATAAGCAAAGGGAATCCCAGCTACCTTCTTGATTAGTTTTTGTTCTTTAAGAATTGTCCCAAATAAGCAACTGCCCCATTTAACCAATGGCCTAATTAACCAGAATCCACTCTTTTATTATGTGACCACACCATTACTGAATGCAGTATTAACCCTGGGATTTCCCACTACATGACCCCAGCATTGGCTATATGCAATATTATTCTATGTCCACACCACCGGCTAAATGCATTATTAATCCTGAGATTTCCTAAGGCTTTATGAAGAGGATCCAATGGAAGGTTTAAAGCAGTGCGAGGTCCTGTTGCGAGAGCCTGAGTTGGAGCACGCCGTCCGTACCGGTGATATCTACGCACTTCTGGTGGAACATCATGCACGGCAGGGCAACTTTGAAGTGGTGAGTACACCAGGAAGTCCGAGGATAGAATGCTTGTAAAAATTTCCATTTCTTGAGCATCTTTAATCTAGTCAGTCATCTCTAGGCACTTTACAGAAAGAGGGGGGAAGAATTGGCTTGGTCATAGAGGCAGAAAGAGATAGAGGTGTCCCTTTGGCTGGAAGTCTATGGCCACTGGAATCTGTGCTTGTCCTCTGTTATTTGTGATGTTTTGGAACAGTCTCAGTTTGCAGACAACATAAAAATTGGTGGAGTTGTGAATGGAGGAAAGTTGTCAACAGCAGGATGTAGATCAGTTGGAAGATTATGCAGAGAAATGGCAGATATAGCTTAATCTGGGAGGACAAATATAAGCAGGAAGAGTAAATTAAATTCCTCAACCCTTAGAGGGATGCTGGGTGTAGGTCTACAACTCCCAGAAAGTAGATCAGATGGTAGAAAGTGTGTGCAGCATGCTGGTCCTCACTGTTTGCAGTGTTGAGTATAGAAAGTTGGGAAGTCAGGTTGCAGTTGTGTAAAACTTCTCGGCTACATTTGGAGCACTGCATGGAGTTCAGGCCACTGCATCACAGCATAGATGTGGAGGCTTTGCAGAGGAGCTTCACCAGGATGTTGCCTGGATAATAAGATTGTAGTTATAAGGAGAGTTAGGACAAACTTGTTATGTTTTCACAGGCATCAGGTACGGAGGGGAAAGCAGATAGAAGTTTTATAAAATTATAGGAGATGTAGATAGACTCTTCATCCCCAGGGTGGAAATTCAAATCACATGGAACATAGCGTTAAGGTAAGAAGAGGGAAGTTTAAATGAGATGTGCAAAGTATGTTTTTTTTACATAGAGTGATAGGGAGAGGTGGTGAAAGCAGATATGGTGATGATATTATGAGTCATTTAGACAGACACATGAACAGGCAGGAATACAGGGATATGGACAGCATGCAGGCAGTTTAATTGGCAACATGTCCTGTGCCATACTTTTCAGTGCTCCTAGAGCACACAGCATCACTTGGAACCTGTGGGAGAGTCTGGATTGGAGAATGAGCTTGTGAGTGGGGCATAATTTAAACGTTCAGGGAGAGTATTGCAGGCTGCCAAAAATAGCTGTGTGGAAGCAGATACTCTCAGACAAGTACTCAAACCGTTAAGGCATAGAATCTGTTGACCAAATGTGGTAAATAGGATTAGTGGCCAGCATAAAAGTGATGGGCTGAACAGCCATTTTTTTGTGTTGTATCTCCAAAGTTTTAAGTATCTTAGATGGGAAAATTATCAACACACACAAAATGGTGGAGGAACTCAACAGGTCAGGCAGCATCTATGGAAATGAATAAACCGTCAACATTTCAAGCTAAACCCACCGTGCAGCCTGACCTGCTGAGTTCCTCCAGCATTTAATGTGTATTGCTCTGCAGAATCTCTTGTGTTTATAATTATTATGTCTATTCGGTCAACTAAAGAAGGAAATAGTCTTTGATGCAAGAAGCGCAGACTGCTGGAATTGCTTCTTGCTTCATAGATGCAGTGAGTGAGACAGTGGGCAGTCACTCAGGCAGGAGAAAGGGCATTGAGTGGGGTGGTGGTGATGGGCTGAGTGGCTTGAAGAGAAGGAAACTCACATTAGCTACACTTGCATTGCTAGAGCATTGTTGCGATCTGACCCATACCGTTTTTCAGGCCTACAGGTACATGGAGGAGATGGCTGCAAAACTAACCTCTGGCAACGTGACCTTCTACATCAAACAACAAATTGCTGAAGCCATTTACAAGGCAGTGGGTGTTCCGCTGAAGGACAGCACCATGCAGAGAGTCCGACGCAGCAGTGGAGAAGATGGAGGTGAAGTAGAAGAGGAGGTAGCTGAAGAGCCATACGACGATCCCGAGGAATGATCTGCAAATTGTCAGATCCACATTCCAACACCCTTCACCACATCTTGTATAAAGCACTGGTCTTTTCCAGCCTCTCAGGATCTACCCACTGAGACTGCTCTACCCAACCCACATCACCCTCGCAGGTTTCTGTGACTTTGTGTTGTTAGCCCTCATTGCAGGAAGCTTGTTTCTGTAACCTTGGAATGATGGAAACCCACAGAGCTTCATGGGTTTGTTCACTGCAAGATTGCTGGGGATTCAGACAGGGAATAATCAAAATAAGGAACTGCCTGTCACAGCAGTCAAGCAAAACCTTGCTCTACATCGCAGCTTGCTGGCCACACGTGGTAATCTCAAGAGGAGACCAGAAACCTCCCAGGTAATGTGGGAGTTCCATGGGATCTGCTGTTTGGGTAGAAAATATTAATGATCAACTCAGATCAGTTCAGCAGAACCAAAATGCATAATTAATCTTCAACTCTGTACTATTCACATTTATTATATCGGTGTAGTTTGTGCTGAAATAGGTGGAAGCAGACTATTTAACATATTTTAATATTTAATATGTAACCTTATTTGTACCACACTTTGTACATTGATGTGGTTAATAAGCATTCCCTTGTGAAATATTTTTTTTCACTTTTCATAAAAGATAAATACTTAATGTGTGTTTGTGTTTAGCCTCCCTGTATGGTCAGCGACGTCTGCATTTAGCCTCCAGTGTTGTTTGTATTTACCCCCCCCCCGTGTATGGACAGTGATATCTGTGTTTAACCCCCTCACCCCATGTGAACGGTGGTGTCTGCACTGGGTGGGCAGTGATGTCTGTGTTTAACCGCACCCCCCCCCAGTCTGGATGGTTTTTCACTTTGCACTGATTAGCAAGGTGCACTGCTCACTGAATTTTGACTTGTGTCAGGTCATTTCCACCTCTCCTCACTGCAACACCTGTCCTGAGTGTTGCATATTAAATCCTGTATAAGAGATCCAGCATGGTAACAGCCCCACTGCCCCAATTACACTGAAGATCATCGGTCAGCGGCCAGCCTGAGAGATTTTCCCAGGGTGAAAATGGCTAATATAAGGGGGCATCATTTTCAAGTAACACACACAAAATGGTGGAGGAACTCAGTGGGCCAGACAGCATCTATGGAAGAGGACAGTTGATGTTTTGAGCCGAGACCCTTCAGCAGAACTGGAGAAAAAAGCTGAGTAGATTTAAAAGGTGTGGGGGAGGAGGGGAGAGAGAAATACCAGGTGATAGGGAAAAGGGGATGGGGAATGATGAAATGGTGGTGCATTACTGGAAGTTCAAGAAATCGATGTTCATGCCATCAGGTTGAAGACTGCCCATACAGAATATAAGATGTTGTTCCTCCAACCTGAGTGTGGTTTCATCATGACAGTGGAGGAGGCCATGGATAGAAATATGGGAATAGGAAATGGAATTAAAATCTCCACTGGGAGATCCTGCTTTTTCTGGCAGATGGAGCGTAGGTGCTCAGCGAATTGGTTTCCCAATCTATGTCGGGTCTCACCAATATACGGGAGGCCACACCAGGAGCACCGGACACAGTAGATGACCCTACCAGACTCACAGGTGAAGTGTTGCCTCACCCGGAAGGACTGTTTAGGGCCCTGAATGGTAGTGAGGGAGGTGGTGTAGGGGCAGGTGTAGCACTTGTTCCGTTTGCAAGAATAAATGCCAGGCGAGAGATCAGTGGGGAGGAACGAATGGACAAGGAGTGATCGCTGTGGAAAGCGGAAAGTGGTGGGAAAAATGTGCTTGGTGGTGGGATCCCGTTGGAGATGGTGGAAGTTGTGGAGGATTATGTGCTGGATGTGGAGGCTGGCAGGGTGGTAGGTGAGGACACGAGGAACCCTATCCCTGGTACAGTAGCTGGAGGATGGGTGAGAGCAGACGTGCGTGAAATAGAGATGTGGTTGAGGGCAGCATTGATGGTGGAGGAATGGAAGCCCCTTTCTTTGAAAAAGGAAGACATCTGCTTCATTTTGGAATGAAAAGCTTGAGAGAAGGGGATGGCATTTTTAGGGAAGGTTGGGAAGAGGTATTGTCCAAGTAGCTGTGAGAGTCTGTGGATTTGTAATAGACGTCAGTAGATAAGCTGTCTAAAGAGACAGAGAATTTGAGAAAGGGGTGCGAGATGTTGGAAATGGACCAGGTAAATTTGAGGGCTGGGTGGAAGTTGGAGGCAAAGTGGATGAAGTCAACAAGTTCTGCACGGGTGCAGGAAGCAGCACCACTGCAGTTGTTGATGTAATGTAGGAAAAGTGCGGGACGGTCACCAGTGTAGGCTTGGAATACAGACTGTTCCACGTAGCTGACATACAGGCGGGCACAACTGGGACCCACACAAGTGCCCATGGCTACACCTTTTGTTTGACGTGAGGAGCCAAAGGAGAAATTACTTAGAGTGAGGACAAGTTCCACTAGATGGAGGAGAGTGGTGGTGGAGGGGAACTGGTTGGGTCTGATGTCTAGAAAGAAACGGAGAGCCTTGAGGCCTTCCTGGTGGGGAGTGGAGGTGCATAGGGACCGGACATCCACAGTGAAAATGAGATGATATGGGCTATTTTTAGGTGATTGGAAGGAAGTAGAAGGGGGTTGGGTGTCAGATTTTTTTTAAACACAGTAGTGGGTGCATGGAATACCCTGCCAGAAAAGCTGGTAAAGGCAGACACATTAGGAACATTTAAGAAACTTTTAAATAGGTACATGGATGATTATGGTGCCTTGAAAACATATTCAGCCCCCACAACTACTTTCACATTTTACTGTCTCATTTTCTAAATTTGAAGTATGCTGAAATAGGATTTCAAGCAAATCTACAAAACATTCTGCATATGTCAAATCAAAAAATCCTAAACCTGTCACCAATTTGCTAAAAATTTAAAACCAAAATTGTGAGGTTGAAGAAGCGTTCACCCCCTTTGTAATTACTAGACAACTTCCCTCAGCTGCAATACTGTATATTAACTTAACAATTCACCCATTTTTTTGTTGTAGAAAATAGGAGGGTCACCTGAACAAATACCCCCTCTCTCTGTAAGGTCCAACAATATGGTCAATTTTTAACATACCAAACCAAAATTAAGACAAAAGAGCATTTGAGGCAAGTCAGGGAATTGATAATAGAAACACAAATCTAGGGAAGGGTACAAGATCATCTCAAGGACTAAACATGCCTTGGAGCTCACTGCAGTCCATCTTGAAAAAGTGGGAAAAATATAAACACAACCATACTGCCTAGGTCAGCTTAACCCTGGAAACTTAGTCACATTTATAAGAGGCTACTGTGATGGCAACAGTCACCCTGAGTGAGCTGCAGAAGTCAGTGGCTGCAACTGGAGATGAAGTTCATGGCACCACAATCTCTGACCTTGCACAAAAAGGGTATTTATGGAAGAGTGGCAAGGAAGAAGCCCTGGCTAAAGAAAAAAGCTTATCCTTACCCATCAGTTAGAAGATACGGTAAAGATGTGGAAGAAGGTCTTTTGGTTGAATGAGACTAAAGCAGAACGTTTTTGGCCTCAACACTATTACATGTGGTGTAAATCAGCCAGATAACATCATCCCTACTGTGAAGTATGGTGGAGGTAGCATCATGTTATGGGGATGCCTTTCAGCAGCAGGAACTGGAAATTTGGTCGGGAATGATTGGAAGATGAATACTGCTAAATACAGAGAGATCCCGGATAAAAACCTGCTAGTCTCTTAAATTGTGGAGAAAGTTCACCTTTCTTCAGGACGGCGACCCAAAGCACACTGCCAGAGCATCCGTGGAGTGGCTTCAAATGAAGAAAATTGACGTCCTTGAGTGGCCCAGTCAGAGTCCTGACCTTAACCCAATTGAACATCTCTGGCAAGTCTTCAACATTTCTGTCCACCGCTGTTCCCCAACTAACCTGGCACAGCTTGAGTAATTTTAGAAGGAAGAATAGGCAAATCTTGCTCCATCACATTGTGCAAGGCTAATGGAGACTTATCCAAACGGACTACTGGTTTTAATAGCTGCGAGAGCTAGTTCAACTAAGTACTGAACAAAGGCAGATGAATACTTTTGAACTGCTGACATTTCAGTTTTTTTGAAGTTTTAGTTTAACTTTACAAGTTAGTGTGTTTTTGGGCTCTAGTGTGAAAAAAGGAGCATATGATTCGCAAATTTAAATTCCCAGTTAAATTGATCAAAATCCCGGTTGTGAACAAAGAGTTGGGGCTGAATACCTTACAAAGATCCATATGTGAGAAGGAAGTGAATATGGAAAGGATGTTTCCTATAGTGATTGAGTTGAGGACCAGAGATCACAGCCTCAAAATAGAGGGACATCCATTTACAGAAAACAGAGATGAGGAGGAATTTCTTCAACCAGAGGGTGATGAATCTGTGAAATTCTTTGCCATGGACGTCTATGAAGGACAAGTCTTTGAGTATATTTAAAACGAAGGTTGATAGATTCTTAATTAGTAAAGTTGAGGCTATATGGTGAAGGCAGAAGAATAAATCAGCCATGAGGAAATGTCTTATAGTTTACTCTTAGAGTGGGTTAAAAAGTCAACAGGCACAACACTGTGGGCCAAAGGACTTGTACAGAGCTGTACTGTTCTGTGTTAACCTGTACATTTTTGGACTATGGAAGGAAACCCACATAGTCTCAGAGAGAACATACAAAGTTGTTACAGACAGAGGTGGAATTGAACCCAGGTCACTGGTGCTGTAAAGCATTACGTTAACTGCCGCACTGCTAAGCTGCGCCTTTTTAAAACTCCCAATTGGGATAAAGATTCATTCCTGCCTCTCTTCTCATTATTTGTACCCTGGGTATTGAGAGAACGTGTGATAGATCTGTGATACAGTTATTATCGGCCATTCCTTCATTCTCCCACAGTTACTAAAGCTGACAACCCTCATGACAGATACTGGGTCTTGGGTCACCTGAACCATGGCCCTTCCAAATACATCAGCAACACTGCAAGACACACATCTGTAAAGGAACAATGTTTGACTTGACTGGTTCTCCCTTGGCCACTCTCTCCGTCCCTATCTGTTGCCTGGATTGGGGAGCATTCCTTATGAGACTAGGTTGAGTGAATTTGGCCTTTTCTTCTTGGAGCGACGGAGGATGAGAGGTGACCTGATACGAGGTGTACAAGATGATAAGAGGCATTGATTGTGTGGATAGTCAGAGGCTTTTTCCCAGGGCTGAAATGACTAGCACAAGAGGATACAGTTTTAAGGCGCTTGGAAGTAGGTACAGAGGAGATGTCAGGGGTAAGTCTTTTTTTTACTCAGAGAGGTGAGTGTGTGGAATGGGCTGCTGGCGATGGTGGTGGAGGTGGATATGATGGGGTCTTTTAAGAGACTCCTGGATAGGTACATGGAGCTTAGAAAAATAGAGGGCTATGTGTAACCCTAGGTAATTTCTAAGTAAGTACATGTCCAGCACAGCTTTGTGGGCCAAAGGGCCTGTATTGTGCTGTAGGTTTTCGATGTTTCTATCTCAGCACCCACCACCACTCCTAATCATTGGAACTGAGCACGAGCATGCTGGCTTGACCTGGGAGCTCTGTTATCTCTGAATTTAACCCCTGATGAGAACTCAGTGTATTGAGGAGACCTTCATCGGTATTGGGAGATTCAAGATCATCTCTGGTCCCCATCTCCACATCCTGTTCACTGCCATCCACCCTCTCCCTCTGGCCACCACCATTCCGATAATGGGACTTCCTCAAGTTCTTCTTCATCCTCCACTGTTGCAGTTTCTTCCTCAGTTCGTGTCGGACCTGAGCACACAAGGAGATTGAAGCAATGGTTAGACACAGTGCCTTAAATTAAGCTGCACGTACATTGCTGACAAGCTCCAGGTGGTTCAGGGAAAAGCAGATACAGGCAGAAATAGCCACACCAAACTTGCCGATAATTCTACCCACGACCCAGCAATCTGTGGGAGTGCGCATGCCTATCAGCACACGGGTGCCCACGTTTGTCTTCCTCTCAACAACAGGAGAAAGGTGAGGCAAGGCAGAAATGGCTAATAAGAAGGGTCATAATTTTAAGTAGATTAGAGAGAAATACAGGTAGGATGTCAAAGGTAAGCTTTTTTTTTAAAAAAAGTGGTGGGTGCATGGAACACCCTGCCAGGGTGGTGGAAGAGGCAGACACATTAGGGACATTTAAGAGACTCTTTAGATAGGCACATGGATGATAGAAAAATGGAGGGTATTATACGAGTGAAGGTTTAGAGTGATCTTAGAGAAGGCACAACATCATAGGCCAAGGACTTTTACTGGGCTGCACTGTTCGATGTTCTAGCACACATAAAATACTACAGGAACTAGGCAGGTCAGGTAGCATCTATGGAGGGGAATAAACAATCAATATTTCAGGCCGAGACCCTTTATCAGCACTCTTTCTCTCAAACAGAGGCCTGATGTGGTCCATATGACTGCTCCTTCTCCCAAGCTCCATTCGTTGCTAGCTGGGACCAGTGTCCCATCACCAACAGAAGCATATATCCATATAACAATTACAGCATGGAAACGGGCCATCTCGGCCCTTCTAGTCCATGCTGAACACTTACTCTCCCCTAGTCCCACTGACCTGCACTCAGCCCATAACCCTCCATTCCTTTCCTGTTCATGTACCTATCCAATGTTACTTTAAATGACAATACCAAACCTGCCTCTACCACTTCTACTGGAAGCTCGTTCCACACAGCTACCACTCTCTGAGTAAAGAAATTCCCCCTTGTGTTACCCTTAAACTTTTGCCCCCAACTCTCAACTCATGACCTCTTGTTTGAATCTCCCCTACTCTCAATGGAAAAAAGCCTATCCCATGTCAACTCTGTCTGTCCCCTTCATAATTTTAAATACCTCTATCAAGTCCCCCCCTCAACCTTCTACGCTCCAAAGAATAAAGACCTAACTTGTTCAACCTTTCCCTGTAACTTGTGCTGAAACCCAGGTAACAGTCTATTAAATCTTCTCTGTACTCTCTCTATTTTATTGACATCTTTCCTATCATTCGGTGACCAGAACTGTACACAATACTCCAAATTTGGCCTCACTAATGCCTTGTACAATTTTAACATTACATCCCAACTCCTATACTCAATGCTCTGATTTATAAAGGCCAGCGTTCCAAAAGCTTTCTTCTGCATCTGCCATCATTCAGCCCACTCTTCTAACTGCCCTAAATCTCTCTGCAAACTTTGAAAACGACTTCATTATCCACAACGCCACCTATCTTAGTATTATCTGCATACTTACTAATCCAATTTACCACCCCATCATCCAGATCATTAATGTTGATGACAAACAACATTGGACCCAGTACAGATCCCTGAGGCACACCACTAGTCACCAGCCTCCAACCTGACAAACAGTTATCCACCACTACTCTCTGGCATCTCCCATCTAGCCACTGTTGAATCGATTTTACTACTTCCATATTAATACCTAACAATTGAACCTTCCTAACTAACCTTCCATGTGGAACCTTGTAAAAGGCCTTACTGAAGTCCATATATACAACATCCACTGCTTTACCCTCATCAACTTTCCTCGTAACCTCTTCAAAAAATTCAATAAGATTTGTTAAACATGACCTTCCACGCACAAATCCATGCTGACTATTCCTAATCAGACCCTGTCTATCCAGATAATTATATGTACCATCTCTAAGAATACTTTCCATTAATTTACCCACCACTGACGTCAAACTGACAGGCCTATAATTGCTAGGTTTACTCTTAGAACCCTTTTTAAACAATGGAACCACATGAGCAATACACCAATCCTCCAGCACCATCCCTGTTTCTAATGACATTTGAAATATTTCTGTCAGAGCCCCTGCTATTTCTACACTAACTTCCCTCAAGGTCCTAGGGAATATCCTGTCAGGACCCAGAGATTTATCCATTTTTATATTCTTTAAAAGCGCCAGTACTTCCTCCTCTTTAATCGTCATAGTTTCCATTACTTCTGTACTTGTTTCCCTTACCTTACACAATTCAATATCCTTCTCCTTAGTGAATACCGAAGAAAAGAAATTGTTCAAAATCTCCCCCATCTCTTTCAGCTCCACACATAGCCGTCCACTCTGATTCTCTAAGGGACTAATTTTATCCCTCACTATTCTTTTGCTATTAATATAATATAAAAGTGGATGGGTGCAGAGTGAAATTGGTCCTCTGCTCCTACCCTAGCCTCTTGCTGTATCCCAGGTTGGGTTCTGGGTCTGTACTCCTACCGGCAGCCTGAGTCTTGCAGAGACTCTGAGTGCGATGCTGACAGATACACAAAACTTCATCAGTAATGATTATCTTACCTCTCCGTTAATAAAACAATAAAGGACAGCAACCAGCAGGCCCTGGAAATTAAACAAAAAAGTGAGTTGTTGCAACCAATAAATCTATCTATCCAACAAATACTCTTACATTAAGCTACCCCAATCCACCTACAAAATAAGGACATAAAGAGGAATAAGACATTCAAACCACTAACCTAGAGCAACATTCTACTGGAGGAATTTAGAGGGTCAAACATCATCTGTAGGAGGAAAGGAATTGTCGACATTCCAGGATCTGCAATCTCTTGTACATCAGCACCACTTTCCTGCTCCCTCCTCACTCACCGAATCCCAGTTAGTCTGTGCCTTGACTTGCCAATTCACTTTAGAGCGTAGAATGGTACAGCATTGGAACAGGCTCTTGGGCCCACAGTGTTATGCCAAACCAAACAAATGAGTAAGCAAATGGCCAACCAAATGAATCCCTTAGATGTATCTGTCTTTACCACCATCTCAGGCAGCTCATTCCATGGTACCCAACACTCCTTTGGGTAAAATAACATCCTTCATATTTCCTTTGAAATTATCCCCCTTGCCATAAACAAAAGCCCTCTGGTATTAGACACTCTCCCTTGGAAAAAGATACTTTATGTTTACTCTTTGCCTCTCATGATCTTATAAACCTCCATCAGATCTCCAAAAGACATAGGAGCAGAATTACGCCATCTGGCCCATTGAGTGCTCTGCCATTCAATCATGGCTGATCCTTTTTCTTCTCCTCAACCCCAGTTCCTGGCCTTCTCCCTGTAACCTTTGGTGCCATGTCCAATCAAGAACCTATCAATGTCTGCCTTAAATACACCCAATAATCTAGCCTCCACAGCTGCATGTGGCAACAAATTCCACAAATTCACCACCCTTTGGCTAAAGAAATTTCTCCACATCTCTGTTTTGAAAGGGCACCCTCTATCCTGAGGCTATGCCCTCTTATCCTAGATCTCCCACCATGAGAAACATCTTTTCCACGTCTACTCTGTCTAGGCCTTTCAACATTCAACAATGAGATCCCCCACCCCTCGTCCTTCTGAATTCCAGTGAGTACAGACCCAGAGCCATCAAACGTTCCTCGTATGATAACCCTTTCATTCCTGGAATCATCCTTGTGAACCTCCTCTGGATCCTCTCCAATGCCAGCACATTTTTTCTAAGCTGAAAGGCCCAAAACTGTTCACAGTGCTTAAGGTGAGGCCTCACCAGTGCCTTATAAAGCCTCAGCATCTCATCCTTGCTCTTGTATTCTAGACCTCTTGAAATGAATGCTAACATGGCATTTGCCTTCCTCACCACCGACTCAACCTGCAAATTAACCTTCAGGGTGTTCTGCACAAGGACTCCCAAGTCCCTTTACATCTCAGATTCCTGGATTTTCTCCCCATTTAGAAAATAGTCCGCACATTTATTTCTGCAACTAAAGTGCCTGACCATGTATCTTCTAACATTGTATTTCATTTGCCACTTTCTTGCCCTTTCTCCAAATCTGTCTAAGTCCTTCTGCATCCTACTTGTTTCCTTAACACTACCTGCCCCTCCACCAATCATCGCATCATCTGCAAACTTGGCAACAGAACCATCTATTCCATCATCTAAATCATTTATATACAGTATAAAAAGAAGCGCTCCCAACACCGACCCCTGCAGAACACCACTAGTCAGAGGCAACCAAACAGAAAAGGATCCTTTTATGTCCCATTCGCTATCTCCTACCAGTCAGCCAATGCTCTCACCATGTTAGTAACTTTCCTGTAATACCATGGGCTCTTAACTTGGTGAACAGCCCCATGTGTGGCACCTTGTCAAAGGCCTTCTGAATGTCCAAATATACAACATCCACTGCATCCCCTTTATCTATCCTACTTGTAATCTCCTCAAAGAATTCTAACAGATTCGTCAGGCAGGATTTTCCCTTGAGCAAACCACACTGACTTTGTATTATCTGGTCTTGTGTCACCAAGTACTACATCGCTTCGTCTTTAACAAGTGACTCCAACATCTTCCCAACCATTGAGGTCAGGCTACCTGGACTATAATTTCCTTTCTGCTGCCTTCCCCTTTCTTAAAGAGTGGAGTGACATTTGCAATTTTCCTGCCCTCTAGCACCATGCCAGAGTCCAATGATTTTTGAAAGATCATTTCTAATGCCACCACAATCTTTAACACTACCTCTTTTAGAACCCTAAGGTGCAGTTCCTCTGGCCCAGATGACGTATGTGCCTTTAGGTCTTTCAAACTTTTTGAGCAGCTTCTCTCTTGTAACAGTAACTACACCCACCTCTCTCCTTCACAAACTACAACATCAGGCATACTGCTGGAATCTTCCAGAGTGAAGTCTGATGCAAAATACTCATTTAGTTCATCAGCCATCTCCTTGTCCCCTGTTATTATTTGTCCCTCATTTTCTAGCGGTCCTATATCCACTCTCATTTCTCTTTTATTTTTAACATACTACCTTTACTATCCACTTTGATATTATTTGCTAGCTTGCTTTAATATTTCCTCTTTTCCCTTCTAATGAATTTTTTAAGTTGCTCTTGGTAGGTTTTTAAAAACTTCCCAATCCTTTATCTTCCCACTAATTTTTGCTTTGTTGTATGCCCTTTTTTTCACTTTTACAATAGCTTTGACTTCCCTTGTCAGCCACAGTTGTACTGTTTACCATTTGAGTATTTCTTCATTTTTGGAATACATATGTTCTGCACCTTCCTCATTTTTCCCAGAAACACCCGTCATTGCTGCTCTGCTGTCATCCCTACCAGCAGCTCCTTCCAATTTACTTTGGCCAACTCCTCTATCAAACCACTGTAATTTCCCTTACTCCACTGAAATACTGCTACACCAGACTTTACTTTCTCACTATTAAATTTCAAGTTGAACACAATTATATTGTGATCACTGGTTCCTAAGGTTTCTTTTACCTTAAGCTCCCTAATCGCCTTCAGTTCATTACGTAACACACAACCCAGTATTGCTGATCCCTTAGTAGGCTCAACAACAAACTGCTCTAAAAAGCCATCGAAAAGGCATTGAACAAACTCACTTTCTTGAGATCCATTACCAACATGATTTTCCCAAAAATCTCCCATGACTATCATAACATTGCCCTTTTGACTTGCTTTTTCTATTTCCTGTTGTACCCCGTGGTCCACCTTCCAGCCACTGTTGGGAGGCCTGTATATAACTGCCATCAACATCCTTTTACCCTTGCAGTTTCTTAACTCAACCCACAAGGATTCAACATCTTTCGATCCTATGTCACGTCTTTCTACTGATTTTATCCCCTCGGTACCTATTCCCAAGCACATTAAAACTGTGCCCGCTCATGTTAACCATTCCAGCCCTGGGAAAAAGCCTCTGGCTATCCACATGATCAATGCCCCTCATCATCTTATACACCTCTATCAGGACACCTCTTATCCTTTGCCTTTCTTAAGTGTTCTTTTGTATTTCTTGTACTCCATAGGCACCTCATTTGTTCCTTCCTGCTGATATCTGCTGTGTACCTCTTTCTCCCCCTTAACAAGGGCCTCAATATCTAGAAAACCAGGGTTCCCTACACATGGTATCTTTACCTTTTATTCTGACAGGCACATACAAGCAGGTGAGGAGAAGGGTAAGGAGGAGGGGAACCAGAGGGAGGAGATGGGCAGGTGAGGAGAAGGGGTAAGAGGGGAACTAGAGTGGGGAATGGAAAAAGAGAGAAAGAGGAAGGGAGAAGAAATTGCCTCTCTCAAGTCTCTCCTCATTCCCCTTCTCCCATGGTACACTCTCGTCTCCTATCTGATCTCTTTTCTCCAACCCTTCACCTCTCTCACTGTCAACCGTCCAGCTTCTTACTTCACCAACCCCCCCCCCCCCCCCACACTGACCTCCCACAGAAATCACCTCCTCTGCTTATCACTTTCTTCCTAACACCCTCTGACCAATGAGCAAACCAGCTTGGTTGGGAGTCTGGAACTCCACTGATCTGCAGCTTACCTGGATGGAACCAAAGAAGAGCTCCACAAAAAGTTTGACGTACCGCAGGGTGCCTTTAGCGTTCTCATCTGTGACAAAAGCAAAGAGAACCTCGTGGACGCCCAAGAGAGGGATTAGAATGAGAGTTGATTTGGTTAGACTGAAACATGAACACAGGTAGAGATCAGAGAAGTGCAACATCAACACTTAGCTTTACACCATTATATTAAGAAACAGCACAGAAAGAGGCCCTTCACCTTCTGTCCACACCAGCTTATACCAGCTGGCTCAAATTCTACCCCTCACCTACACACTAGAGACAATTTTACAGCAACCAATCAACTCACCAACTCACTCGTATTTGGAACTTGGGTGGAACCCCAGGCGGTCACAGGGAAAACGTGCAAACTCCGCACAGACAGAGAGCTATGAAAGGTGGAATCAGGCAACACTCAAAACTTAAAACACAAGAGATTCTGCAGATATTGGAAATTGCTGGAGGGACTCAGCAGGTCAGGCAGCATCTATAGAGGGGAATACATAGTCGGTGTTCCTGGCCAAGACCCTTCATCAGGACTGGAAAGGAAGGGGGAAGAAGCCAGAATAAGAAGGTGGGGAGGGGAAGCAGGTTAGCCAAAAGATGACAGGTGAAGCCAGGGAGTTGGGTGAGGGAGGGGGTGTGAAGTGAGAAGCTGGGAAGTGATGGGTGGAAGAGGTAAAGGGCTGAGAAGAAGGAATCTGATAGGAGAGAGAGTGGACCATGGAAGAAATGGATTTTGGAGGGGCACTGGGGGCAGGTGAAGAGGAGAGGTAAGAGGCCTGAGTCGGGAATTGAAAAAGAGGGAAGGGGGGGGAATTACTGGAAGGAGAAATCAATATTCATGCCATCATTTAAAACTGTTCAAGAACTGTCAGTTCCCGAACTTAGGATTGACCTGGATCTCTGGGCTGTGAGGCAGTAGCTCAACCAGATGCACCAGGAACCATCTCTGGGTGAAGTACATCTGGCAGGGTCACCCCTTGGTGCCACCTCTGGGTGAAGTACATCCAGCAGGGTCACCCCTTGGTGCCACCTCTGGGTGAAGTACATCCAGCAGGGTCACCCCTTGGTGCCACCTCTGGGTGAAGTACATCCAGCAGGGTCACCCCTTGGTGCCACCTCTGGGTGAAGTACATCCGGCAGGGTCACCCTTTGGTGCCACCTCTGGGTGAAGTACATCCAGCAGGGTCACCCTTTTTTCAACAGGCAGGAACACAACACCAAATAAATTATCTTCGATTCTACAAGACAAAGCGATTTCTCCATCGCCTGTCAGAATCGATAAAACTTTCTGCTGGTTGGCATCATCCTGTCGACACAAGGAAACAAAGAGGGTCTTACCGGTTTCTCCAGGCTGTGTCCTGGACCTGCGGAGACCTCATCTTGGAGATGAGCAGAATCATTATCCGGATGAAAATTGCAAAGTTGACCTGGAGATGGAGAGATCACTCAGTAACTGAGATTCCCTCACAGTCGTACCAGTCGTGCCCATCAGACTGAGGTGGGAGAGGCGGACAGGGGTCAAGGTCAAAATAATCATTCTATCAAAGTATGAACATGTCACCGCTTACTACCCTGAGATTCATTTTCTTACAGGACAATAAAGAAATATAACAATTTATGAAAAACCACACATAAAGACAGACAACAAGCAATTTGCAAAAGACAAAATAATAAAAATAAATAATACTGACAACATAAGCTGGAATACACTGGTTTTAATGATCTTGTTAAAGATTAACTTTACTTGTCAGGTGTACATTGAAACATACGGTGAAATGAGGCATTTGGATCTGCGACTGTCGTAGAAGTGCTGGGGGCAGCCCAGCAGTGTCACCACGCTTCCTGTGCCAACGTAGCATGCCCACAGCTTACTAACCCTAACCCGTGGGAGGAAACCAAACCACCTGGAGAAACCCAGCGGTCACGGGCAGGACGTACAAACTCTTTCCAGAAAGCAACGGGTCAGTGGTACAATAAAGCACAATGCTAGCTGCTACACTACTGTGACACCCCTTTACCCCCCCCCCCCACCAGGACATGATATTCAGTGGCTACACACACAAAGTACTGTGAGAGCTCAGCTGGACAGGCAGCATCTATGGAGAGCAATAAACAGTCGACATTTTGGGCTGAGACCCTTTGTTAGGACTGGAAAAGCAGAGGAAAGGCGGCAGAATAAGGAGGTAGTGGGGAGGGGAAGGAGTACAGACTGGCAGGTGATAGGTGAGACCAGGTGAGGGGTGTGTTGGCAATGAGGAGGACGAAATAAAAGACTGGGAGATGATAGCTGGAAGAGATAAAGGGCTGAGAAAAGAGAGATCTGAGAGTGGAGGAAATGAACCAGTTGGAGGAGAAGGGGTGAGAGGGGAGCCAGAATGAGGAGTGAAAATGGAGTGGGAGGGGGGGAGGAGAAATTATCAGGTTAGAGAAATCTATGTTCATCTATACAGCAGGTTGGAGGAGGCCAGATGGAATATGAGGTGTTGCTCCTCCAACCTGAGAGTGGCCTCATCGTGGCAGAAGACGAGGCCATCTTCAGGACTGAGGGTCAGCGGCTGGAGCTGGATCCCAGCACGAGTGGGTGTTACAGCTCCCTCCATCCCCTCGCCCCTCAGCAAGGCAGGACTGATTGACAGACAGCAAGCAAAGGCTCACTCACAGTGATGACGAGAAGCAGCGGGGTCCGAACAATCCACCAAATTGACATGTTCTTGTTCTGCCTCCAGCACCTGGTGAACACAAATGCAAACGCACATTTAATACCATTTTATCCACGTCACCTGTCCCGGAGTTCAGCCAAACAGCAGCCAGCCACGCTGACTGAGGCTGGGCGAGTGAGAGCCCAGGGTGTTGGCCACAGCTGAGACTAGAGCCAACACCACTGGGCTCTGAGACACGTTGAAAAGTGTCGTTTGCTTCAACAACCAACACAGTCCAAGGATGAGCTGGGGGGCAGCCTGCGAGTGTCACCATGTTTCTGACACCAACACAACCCACTCACCCTAACCCATACACCTTCAGAATGTGGGAGGGAACTGGAGCACCCAGCTGGCCACGGGGAGAACATTCAGACAGCGGTGAGCCGATTGCTAGCATTGCAAAATGTTTCACTGACAAGCCAGAGTTCAGATGTCTTGTTTCATTGATACAGAGCCCTGGTGTGACTTCATTGAGGTAGTGGGCAGGTCTCACTATCGAGCAAAGAATAAGCAGGATAGGGAGAGCACAACACAGCTTCGCAGGTCCACTGGGTTTGATGTGTGATGAATAATTAAAGAGAGAACTGTTAATCAGGGCCAGCGCAGCAGTGCTGGTACAGTGCCAGCTACCTGGGTTCAATTCTGCTGCTGTCTCCCACATCTAAAATGTTTGGGTTCATAGGTTAACTTGTCACATGGGCAGCATGGGCTCGATGGGCAGAAGGATCTGTTACCACACTCTATATCTACATCAGTCGGATAGGTCGATTATGATAGTTCCCTGGCCCCAATCGTCCCATTTTCACTGTGGATGTCCGGTCCCTATACACCTCCATCCCCCACCAGGAAGGCCTCAAAGCTCTCTGCTTCTTTCTGGACACCAGACACAACCAGTTCCCTCCACCACCACTCTCCTCTGTCTAGCAGAATTTGTCCTCACTCTAAACAATTTCTCCTTCAGCTCCTCCCTTCAGACAAAAGGTGGAGCCATGGGCACTCACGTGGGTCCTAGCTTTTCGCCGGCCTCACAGAACAGTCTATGTTCCAAGCCTACACTGGCATCACTCCCCAACTCTTCCTATGCTGCATTAACAAATGCATTGCTGCTGCTTCCTGCACGCATGCTGAGCTCAACTTCATCCCCAACTTTCACCCTGCCCAATTTCTGACACCTCTTGCCCCTTTCTCAACCTCTCTGTCTCCATCCCTGGAGACTGTCTATCTATTGATACATTTTACAAACCCACTGACTCTCACAGCTATCTTGACTACACCTCTTCCCGCCCTGTCACTTATAAAAAATGTCATTCCCTTTTCTCAGTTCCTCCTTCTCCGCCACATCTGCTCTCAGGATGAGGCTTTTCATTCCAGAACAACTGAGATGTCCTCATTCATCAAAGAAAGGGGCTTCCCTTCCTCCACCATCAACGTTGCTCTCACCGGAATCTCTTTCATTTTGTATACATCTGCCCTCACTCCATCCATCTGCCACCAAATCAGAGACAGGGTTCCTCATGTCCTCATCTACCTCATCCCGACAAGTCTCCACATCCAGAATATATTTCTATGTAACTTCTGCCATCTCCAATGGGATCCCACCACTAAGCACATCTTTCGCTTCCTTCCCTTCTCCTTTTCCTCCCTGGTCCACTCATCCCTCCTCACTGATCTCCCTCCTGGTACTTATCTTTGCAAGCAGAGCAAGTGCTACATCTGCCCTACACCTCCTCCCTCACTACCATTCATGGCCCTAAACAGTCCTTTCAGGTGAGGCAATACTTCACCTGTGAGTCTGTTTGGGTCATACACTATATCTGGTGCTCCTGGTGTGGTGTCCCGTACATTGATGAGACCCGGTGTAGATTGGCAGACCATTTTATTAAGCATTTTCGCATTGTTTGCCACAGAAAGCAGGATTTCCCAGTGGCTCCCCACTTCAATTCCACTTCCCATTCCCATTCCAATATGTCAATCCATGGCCTCCTTTCCTGACCACACTCAGGTTGGAGGAGCAACACCTTATATTGCGTCTGGGTACCCTCCAACCTGCAGGCATGAACATCAATTTCTCAAATTCTGGCTCCTTCATCATTCTGTCTCTCATCTCTTCGCCTTACCTCCCCATCATCTCCCTCTGGTGTTCCTCCCCTTTCTCTTTCTTCCATGGTCTTCTGTCCTCTCCTATCAGATTCACCCTTCTCCAGCCCTTTACCTCTTTCACTAATCAGCTTCCCAGCTCTTCACTTCACCCCTCCCTCTCCTGGTTTCAACCATCACCTTGTGTTTCTCCCTCCCCTGCTCATTGTGTGTGTGTTGCTTTGGATTTCCAGCATCTGCAGATTAGATTACAATAGTTCTGGAGACTCTCTGGAGAAATAATCTCATTGAAATGTATAAAATTCCAACAGAGCTTGACAGGGTAAGTGTGGGGCAGGAACTTCCCCTGGCCGGGTTGTCAAATCATTGGTAGAAATCTCAACATTGGCCAGACAGGCCAGAGATGAAGAGAATTTCTTCAGTGTGGGAAATGAACCTCTGGACTTCCCTACCAGATGGGGATTGGTGTAGTTTTAGATACCAAGGGAATGGAAGGATTTGGAGAGGCTCCCCAGGGAATCATGCTACCATCAGGAAGGAGGTTGAAGAACCTCAGGACCTACACCACCAGATTTAGGAACAGTTATTAACCCTCAACCATAACGTGCTTGAACCAGCATAGATAACATCACTCTCCCATAGAACATTACAGCACAGAAACAGGCCTTTTGGCCCTTCTTGGCTGTGCCGAACCATTTTTCTGCCTAGTCCATACACCTTTCATCCACGTACCTGTCCAAGTTTTTCTTAAATGTTAAAAGTGAGCCCGCAATTACCACTTCATCTGGCAGCTCATTCCACACTCCCACCACTCTCTGCGTGAAGAAGCCCCCTCAATGTTCCCTTTCAACTTTTCCCCCTTCACCCTTAACCCATGTCCTTTGGTTTTTTCTCTCCCCTAGCCTCAGAGGAAAAGGCCTGCTTGCATTCACTCTATCTATACCCATTATAATTTTATACACCTCTATCAAATCTCCCCTCATTCTTCTACGCTCCAGGGAATAAAGTCCTAACCTATTCAACCTTTCTCTGTAACTCAGTTTTTCAAGTCCCAGCAACATCCTTGTAAACCTTCTCTGCACTCTTTCAACCTCATTAATATCCTCCCTGTAATCCCATCACTGAACTGTTCCCACAACCCATGGACTCACTTTCAACCACTCTTCATCTCATGTTCTCGATATTTACTGCTCATTTGTTTATTTTCTTTTGGTTTTTGCACAGTTGTCTTTTGCACCTTGGTTGTTTGCCTAGCCAGTCCTTCATTCATTGCATTGTGCTTCTTGTATTTACTGTGCATGCCTTCAAGAAAAGGAATCTCAGGGCTTTATATGGTGACATTGTACTTTGATAATAAGTTTACTTTGAACCTGTGAACCCCAATCTCACTGAAGGGTATCATATGCACGGAGGGCTGAATGGTTTGCTGTTTCTCAGCTGTCACGGGGTTCAAGGCGTGCCAGTGAACTCAGTGTGAGAGCCTGTGCCAACTTACCCCGAATTTTCCAGTACATATTTGACTGCGATCCAGGGCAAGATGAATCCCAGTGGAATACCTGCAAGAAGAGAACAGGAGTTATCAAAGTAGTCCACTCACCGTTCACGTTGTCTGCCTCGGACAAGGTGCGACCATACTGTCCATCCACTCCCACAGCTGCTCACAGGGAGAAAGTTCCACAGACCCATCACCCTCTGGGTGAAGAAATCCCTCCTCATCTCAGCTCTAAAGGAAGATGCTTGCAATCTGTGGTCCTGGACTCCCCACTGTAGGAAACATCCGCACCTCGTCCACTCCATCTAGACCTTACATGGTTCCACAGCCAGTGAAGTTACTGTTTTGAGATCAAGATCCCAAAAGCAGGAGTGTGAAGATATGGCGGGTAACCTTGTGTGGCTAAGTGATCGGCCCCACCCCTGGATAATGCACATTCCTTGGGGAGTCTGCAGTCCTGCTGTCTTACACAAACCCCCACCTACGACCCTCCAGTGACACAGACAGTTACCGTCAATCAACATACCCCAACCGATCAGCAGGTAGGCGCGGAAACTCTTCTGCTCTGAGAAGACCAACACCTCGAGGAGGACGTAGAGGAAGAGGCCCTCAACCAGCAGCCAGTGATAGGTACACACCACAGAGTAGTGGAGAAAGACCTGCGCAGCACGGCATGCCAGCAGCTGCTGGAATCAACAGCACAACGGCAGAATTGTTATAGCCCAGGGACTCTGTACTCGCCTGCCAGGGATGTAACCCATTTCATTCCCTTCCCCATCCTCTCCCAATCACAGTAAAAATCCTGACAATTACCCGCTCCCTTTGGATCCTGACAGATTTAAGATTAGGATACCTTTACTTATCACGTGTGCATTGAAACACAGTGAAATGCATCGTTTGCAACAACAGCCAGACACAAAGAGCAACACATGCAAAATGCTGGAGGAACTCAGCAGGTTCTGGAGACGATTCAACATTTCAGGCTGAGCCCCTCGGGGCTCCTGATCTTGATGAAGGCTCTTGACCCAAAATACTGACTGTTTACTCCCCTTCATAGATGCTGCCTGACCTACTGAAACCCACAGACATCCCTTCCCAGCAGCACTGCAGTTCAAGGTAACTCACCACCATCTTCCCAAGAGCAAATAAGAATTGCCCACACCCTGAGAAGTATTGAATTGAATTTATTACATCTTTCAAATACATGAATAAAAATCTTTACATTAAGTCTCCATTCAAATGTGCAATTATGGTAATTTAATAAATATTATGTACAACAGGATAGTCAATGTAACATAGAAATACAGTTGTGTCAGCATGAATTAATCAGTCTGATGGCCTGGTGGAAGAAGCTGTCCCAGAGTCTGTTGGTCCTGGCTTTTATATTACGGAACTGTTTCTAGGATGTTAGCAGCTAAAACAGTTTGTGGTTGGGGTAACTCAGGTCTCCAATGATCCTTCGGGCCTTTTTTACACAGCTGTCTTTGTAAATGTCCTGAATAGTGAGAAGTTCACATCGACAGATGCGCTGGGCTGTCCGCACCACTCTCTGTAGAGTTCTGTGATTAAGGGAAGTACAGTTCCCATACCAGGCAGTGATGCAGCCAGTCAGAACCAGTTGTGCCCCTATAGAAAATTCTTGGGATTTGGGTGCCCATACCAAACTTCTTCAACCGTCTGAGGTGAACGAGGTGCTGCTGTGCCTTTTTCACCACACAGACGATATGTACAGACCACGTGAGATCCTCGGTGATGTTTATGCCGAGGAATTTAAAGCCGTTCACCATCTCAACCCCAGATCCATTGATGTCAATAGGGGTTAGCCTGACTCCATTCCTCCACAACCAGCTCCTTTGTTTTTGCAACATTGAGGAAGAGGTTGTTTTCTTGACACCACTGTGTCAGGGTGATGACTTCCTCTCTCTAGGCTGCCTCATTATTATTTGAGAAAAGGCCAATCAGTGTAATGTCGTCAGCAAATCTAATTAGCAGATTGGAGCTGTGGTTGGCGACACAGTCATGGGTGTACAGAGGGTAAAGGAGGGGGCTTAGTACACAGCTCTGAGGGGCACCTGTGTTGAGGGTCAGAGGGACAGAGGTGAGGAAACCCACTCTTATCCAGCTACACAAGGCAGGGTCAAGGCCAAGGTCTCTGAGCTTCTTGTCGAGCCTGGATGGAACTATGGTGTTGAATGCTGAACTGTAGTCCAAGAACAGCATTCTCACATAAGCATCCTTCTGCAGATATGCAAGAATGGTGTGTAGAGCAGTGCCTATTGTGTTGTTTATTGAGCGGTTGTGTCTGTAGGCGAATTGTAGGGGTGGGTGGCAGCAAGCTGCAGATGTATATAAAGTATATAAAAGAGACTTGTGCCTTTAATATGTGTTTAATTCAGAATGAAGGCTCTGGTTCCAAATTAATATCTCTTTAGATAAACTATGACATTGTGATTTTCACCAAAGTCCCCTCTACTTCAATCACCATTTTCTCTTCACACAATGCCAGTTCTAAAATAGCCCCCACCCTCTCTACTTCCTTAACAGACCCAATGTACAAAACAACTTCATCACGGGCACTGGCCTCGCCAGCGTCCAGGATATCTTCTAAAGGTGATGGCTCAAAAAGGCCACATCCATCATTAAGGACCCCATCAGCCAGGACATGCCCGCTTCTCGTTGCTACCATCAGGGAGTTGGTACAGGAGCCTGAAGAGACACACTCAACATTTCAGGAACAGCTTCTTCCCCTCCACCATCATATTTCTGAATGGACACTGAACCCATGAACACCACCATACTCTTCCGGCTCTCTTTTTGCACTGTTCATTAAATTTAATTGTTTCAATACAGTATTTTTATTGTTGTAAATTATAGTTGTTCTTATTTTTATGTATTGCCAAGTACTGCTGTGGCGAAACAACAAATGTCACGATCTCTGACGGTGGCATTACACGTGACTGATTCTCTACATTTCCATGATTTTGTCATCTACACCAAAGGCCCCTGTATTGCAATCTCTCATTACACAATGCCAGGTCTAAAATAGCCTGCATCCTGAAGAAGGGTCTTGGCCCGAAATGTTGACTGTTTAATCATTTTTCATAGAGGCCGCCTGACCTGCTGAGTTCCTACAAAATTTTCTGTGTTGCTCTACCCTCAGAGTCCTCAATGTACCCAAAGTATAACATTTCTAAGCACTCCATAAGTACCATTTGATTTATACAGTATGTGACTGAAACTCACCCCCTCTTATTTCACAGACAATCCCTCATTTCCTGATACCACCCCAAACCCCTCTACCTGCCCTCCATCCGAGGAACAACCTCAAACCTACCCGTATCTTAAACAACCTCGAACCCCAAACCCCCAATCACAGCACCGCAGCCCGATCACCCCCACCCACGTACAGTCGGCCCCCGGACTCACGGAGAGTGGTGCCCCAAGCCATGGCTCCAGAGGCGTGGCACTGGCCAACTGCAGCTGGTCGCTGAAGGAGTCTTTGATGAGGACGGCGACAGCCCGCAGGCTGAAGGCAGCAAACAGGTTCAGGTGGATGTGGTTCCTGGTGCAGCGCAGCCTCCTGTGGCGGGAGGAGCAGGTGAGAGCGATGGCCCAAACCCCAGCCCCTCATCCTGGACTCCACAATACACTCACCCCAGGGCTGCGGCCCTCACCCAGCTGTACAGTGAACAGCAGGAGGTGGGTGGGTGAGATCCTGTTTCAGAGGACCTGTCCTGGGCCCAGCATGTAAGTGCCATTGCAGAGAAAGCTTGGCGCGCCTCTACTTCCTTAGGAGTTTGCGGAGATTCAGCTTGACATCTCAAACTCTGACAAACTTCTGTAGATGTGTAGTGGAGAGAGTATTGACCGGCTGCATCACAGCCTGGTATGGAAACAACGATGCCCTTGAATGGAAAATCCTACAAAAAGTAGTGGATATGGCCAGTCCATCACAGGTAAAGCCCTCCCAATTATTGAGCACATCTACAAGAAACGTTGTCACAGGAAAGCAGCATCCATCATTAAGGACCCCACCACCCAGGCCATGCTCTTGTCTCACTGCTGCCATCAGGAAGGAGGTAAAGGAGCCTGAAGACCTCACACCACCAGGTTCAGGAACAGTTCTTACCCCTCAACCATCAGGCTCTTGAACCCAAGGGGATAACATCACTCAACTTCACTCACCTAAGGGTTGAGGGTCAGTGTCACAGCAGGAGACCTGTGTGTCGTCAGGGGAGTCGGGATATCCGCTGTGTGACTGGAGATCTGGGACCTTAGCGATCTTCAGGCACAGAGCTTGAGAAAAGCGATGTAACTGACCTTTAACATTGTAAGTCAGCAAGCTGTTCGTTATGTCTCCCTGCTCGCTGGGAAAATGGAGACACACCCCCTCTCCCTCATTAGGGAGAGAGAGAATCTGCGGTATGTTGAATGCCGGGTGAAATGTGAAGTCTTTGGGGTTACTGCAAGTCTGTCTTTGCTGTTGCTTTGCTCGGTGGGAGTGCCGATGCTGCTTTTTTTGCCGGTGGGGGTAAGGGGGGTAGTTGTTTGCTGCCAGAGGGAGGGAGCTGGGGGGGGGGGACTTCAGGGTTCTTATGTTTAACTGTTGTTCATTCTTAAGGGCACTTCTCTGTTTTCGTGGATGTTTGTGAAGAAAAAGCACTTCAGGATGTATATTGTATACATTTCTGACATTAAATTGGACCTTTGAACCCATCATTGAACTGTTCCCACAAGGCATGGGCTCACTGTTAGGGCCACTTCAGCTCATGCTCTCAATATTTATTGCTTATTTATTTACTTATTATTATTATTATTTTCCTCTTTCTTTTTGTATTTGCACAGTTTATCATCCTTTCAACACTGGTTGTTTGTCAATCCTGTCTGCCACTGATTCTGTTGTATTTACTGTGAATGCCCACAAGAAAGTGAATCTCAGGGTTGTACATGGTGACGTTCTATCTATCTGCCTGTTCATTTATTTAGAGATATAGTGCAGATTAGGCCCTTCCAATCCCTAATTTAACCCTGCCCTAATCACAGGACAATTTACAACGATCACTTAACCTTCTAAACTGTGTGTCTTTGGACTGTGGGGGGAAACTGGAGCACTGGAGGAGAGCTGTGTGATCACAGGAGAGGGTTGACCCGGGAGGGGTCAGCGACACCACAAGTAAGGGCAAAGCCAGAGACCAGGTTCCAGTGGGGGGGAGGGGCGCAGGCCAGGCCTACCTGAAGGAGACGAGAATGAGACTGGCAGTGAGGAGGGCGAGGAGGCTCAGGGAGTAACCAGCCGTGTAAACCCAGCGGAAGGAGTTCAGGACCTGGCGTTTCAACACCTGCAGCAGGGCAGAGACAGGGGAGGGTATGGCAGGATCCAACCTTAAACCCAGTGCCCAAAACACCCCCCCCCCCCACACACACACACAAAATACCACCCCCACCATTTCAACCTGGAGCCCCAGGCAAGCTCTCCCCACCCAAAGCAGCCCCCATAACATTAAGTGTGGAGCCCTGGTCCAGCACACATCATCCCACCCAGCTCAGCCCATCCTCCAGTTCAATAAATCAACCAAACACACTTCCCATCCACATATCTCTATCTCTCCCCCTCCCTCCAGACATGATAATAATATCTCTCTCTTTCTCTCACTCTCTGTCTCCCTCCTCTTCTCCTCTCTCCCCCTCCCTCCCTCCCTATTTCCAAGGACCAGAGAGCTTGTATTATAGGGAGAGACTGGATAGGCCAGGACTGTTTTCATTGGAGTGGTAACCTTATAGAGGTACATAAATGATTGCTTTATGCACATTTTATTCCATATTTGACTTTAATTTATAACTTCACTCCTCATAATTGTCGAATCTTGTTTTTTGCTGCGTGCCACACACCGACCAACACACCTCAGCAAATTCCTAATCCATGTATATGGTGAATAAAGTTGCTCTTTGATCCTTAAATCATGAGGGGCCAAAGTAAAGTGATGACCACAGTGTCCTTCCCAGGGCTGGGCAGCTTAGAACTGGAGGGCCCAGGTTCTTGGAGAGAGAGGGCCTGAGGACAATTTTCTCATGCAGAGGGTGGTTGGTAGATGGAATGAGCAGTCAGAGGAAGCGGTACACATGGGTACAGATATGATGTTTAAAAGACACTGAGACCACCAGAGGAATTCAAAAGCAGAACCCTGGTCCAGCACATCCATCACACCCAGCCCCCGGTCCAGGACATCCATCACACCCAGCCCCTGGTCCAGGACATCCATCACACCCAGTCCGGTCCAGGACATCCATCACACCCAGCCCCTGGTCCAGCACATCCATCACACCCAGCCGCCGGTCCAGGACATCCATCACACCCAGCCCCCGGTCCAGGACATCCATCACTCCCAGCCCCCGGTCCAGGACATCCATCACTCCCAGCCCCCGGTCCAGGACATCCATCACACCCAGCCCCCGGTCCAGGACATCCATCACACACAGCCCCCGGTCCAGGACATCCATCACACCCAGCCCCCGGTCCAGGACATCCATCACACCCAGCCCCCGGTCCAGGACATCCATCACTCCCAGCCCCCGGTCCAGGACATCCATCACACCCAGCCCCCGGTCCAGGACATCCATCACACCCAGCCCCCGGTCCAGGACATCCATCACACCCAGCCCCCGGTCCAGGACATCCATCACACCCAGCCCCCGGTCCAGGACATCCATCACACCCAGCCCCCGGTCCAGCACATCCATCACACCCAACCCCGGTCCAGGACATCCATCACACCCACTCCGGTCCAGGACATCCATCACACCCAGCCCCCGGTCCAGGACTTCCATCACACCCAGCCCCCGGTCCAGGACTTCCATCACACCCAGCCCCCGGTCCAGGACTTCCATCACACCCAGCCCACGGTCCAGGACTTCCATCACACCCAGCCCCCGGTCCAGGACATCCATCACTCCCAGCCCCCGGTCCAGGACATCCATCACACCCAGCCCCCGATCCAGGACATCCATCACACCCAGCCCCCGGTCCAGCACATCCATCACACCCAACCCCGGTCCAGGACATCCATCACTCCCACTCCGGTCCAGGACATCCATCACACCCAGCCCCCGGTCCAGGACTTCCATCACACCCAGCCCCCGGTCCAGGACTTCCATCACACCCAGCCCCCGGTCCAGGACATCCATCACACCCAGCCCCCGGTCCAGGACATCCATCACACCCAGCCCCCGGTCCAGGACATCCATCACACCCAGCCCCCGGTCCAGGACATCCATCACACCCAGCCCCCGGTCCAGGACATCCATCACACCCAGCCCCCGGTCCAGCACATCCATCACACCCAGCCCCCGGTCCAGGACATCCATCACTCCCAGCCCCCGGTCCAGGACATCCATCACACCCAGCCCCCGGTCCAGCACATCCATCACACCCAGCCCCCGGTCCAGCACATCCATCACACCCAGCCCCCGGTCCAGCACATCCATCACACCCAGCCCCCGGTCCAGGACATCCATCACACCCAGCCCCCGGTCCAGCACATCCATCATACCCAGCCCCCGGTCCAGGACATCCATCACACCCAGCCCCCGGTCCAGGACATCCATCACACCCAGCCCCCGGTCCAGGACATCCATCACACCCAGCCCCCGGTCCAGGACATCCATCACACCCAGCCCCCGGTCCAGGACATCCATCACACCCAGTCTGGTCCAGGATATCCATCACACCCAGCCCCCGGTCCAGGACATCCATCACACCCAGCCCCCGGTCCAGGACATCCATCACACCCAGTCCGGTCCAGGATATCCATCACACCCAGCCCCCGGTCCAGGACATCCATCACACCCAGCCCCCGGTCCAGGACATCCATCACACCCAGTCCGGTCCAGGATATCCATCACACCCAGTCCGGTCCAGGACATCCATCACACCCAGCCCCTGGTCCAGGACATCCATTACACCCAGCCCCCGGTCCAGGATATCCATCACACCCAGCCCCCGGTCCAGGACTTCCATCACACCCAGCCCCCGGTCCAGGACATCCATCACACCCAGCCCCCGGTCCAGGACATCCATCACACCCAGCCCCCGGTCCAGGACATCCATCACACCCAGCCCCCGGTCCAGGACATCCATCACACCCAGCCCCCGGTCCAGGACATCCATCACCCCCAGTCCGGTCCAGGACAGCCAGCATCTATGCAAATGAATAAAACTTGACTTTTTGGGCCGAGACCCTTCATCAGGGCTGTAAAGGAAGGAGGAAGGTATGAGAATAAGAGGGAGGGGGAGGGGAGGAGTACAAGCTGGAAGGTGATAGGTGAGACCTGGTGGGTGGGGTTGGGTCAAGTAAGAGGCAGGGAGGTGATTGGTGGAAAGAAGAAGGAGGAATTTGTTAGGAGTGGAGAGAATACCATGAGAGAAAGGGAAGGAGGAGAGACACCAGGGGGAGGTGATGGGCAGGTGAGGAGAAGAGTTAAGAGGCTAGAGTGGGGGATTAAAGAAGAGGGGGAAAATTGCCAGAAATTAGAGAAATCGATGTACATGCCATCTGGTTGGAGGCTCCCGGGACGGAATATGAGGTGTTGCTCCTCCACCCAGAGTAGCCTCATTGTGGCAGAAGTGGAAAGTGGATAGGAATTAAAATGGTTGTCTCTGGTAAATCCTGCTTTGGTTCGTGGGTCTATGAGCTAAATGCAGGCAAATGGGATAAGCCCAGATAGGGACAGATACTCTAATATCCTGCCCCACCACCCCAGACCGACCCCCACCAGGGACTGACTGGCTCACCTGTTGCTGGAGAAACACATCATCTTCGTCACACTCTGAATTGTCCACCCAGGGCTGATTGGTCACGTTGTCATTCAGCCAAGAGCCGTCCTCCATACAGTACCTGAAGGCGGAGCCGTTACCCACTGGGACAGAGCAGAAAACCTTTAAACAGGGAACCCACCCTCCATCAGCAACCCATTACAGTGAACGTGTCACTGTGGTCTCAGGGTTGTACTACCCAACATAACATAGGACGTTACAGTACAGTACAGGCCCTTCAGCCCACAATATTGTGCTGACGATTTAACCTACACTAAGATCAATCTAACCCTTCTCTCCTACATAGCTCTCTATTTTTTTAATCATCCATATGCCTTTCTAAATGCTGTGAATGTGTCTGCCTCCTGGCAGAGTGTTTCATGTTCCCACCACTCCTGGCAGAGTGTTTCATGTACCCACCACTCCTGGCAGAGTGTTTCATGTACCCACCATTCCTGGCAGAGTGTTTCATGTACCCACCACTCCTGGCAGAGTGCTTCATGTACCCACCACTCCTGGCAGAGTGCTTCATGTACCCACCACTCCTGGCAGAGTGCTTCATGTACCCACCACTCCTGGCAGAGTGTTTCATGTTCCCACCACTCCTGGCAGAGTGTTTCATGTTCCCACCACTCCTGGCAGAGTGTTTCATGTACCCACCACTCCTGGCAGAGTGTTTCATGTTCCCACCACTCCTGGCAGAGTGCTTCATGTACCCACCACTCCTGGCAGAGTGCTTCATGTACCCACCACTCCTGGCAGAGTGCTTCATGTACCCACCACTCCTGGCAGAGTGCTTCATGTACCCACCATTCCTGGCAGAGTGTTTCATGTTCCCACCACTCCTGGCAGAGTGTTTCATGTTCCCACCATTCCTGGCAGAGTGTTTCATGTACCCACCACTCCTGGCAGAGTGCTTCATGTACCCACCATTCCTGGCAGAGTGCTTCATGTACCCACCACTCCTGGCAGAGTGCTTCATGTACCCACCACTCCTGGCAGAGTGCTTCATGTACCCACCATTCCTGGCAGAGTGTTTCATGTACCCACCATTCCTGGCAGAGTGTTTCATGTACCTACCACTCCTGGCAGAGTGCTTCATGTACCCACCACTCCTGGCAGAGTGTTTCATGTTCCCACCATTCCTGGCAGAGTGTTTCATGTACCCACCACTCCTGGCAGAGTGTTTCATGTACCTACCACTCCTGGCAGAGTGCTTCATGTACCCACCATTCCTGGCAGAGTGTTTCATGTTCCCACCATTCCTGGCAGAGTGTTTCATGTTCCCACCACTCCTGGCAGAGTGTTTCATGTACCCACCACTCCTGGCAGAGTGCTTCATGTACCCACCATTCCTGGCAGAGTGTTTCATGTTCCCACCATTCCTGGCAGAGTGTTTCATGTTCCTACCATTCCTGGCAGAGTGTTTCATGTACCCACCACTCCTGGCAGAGTGCTTCATGTACCCACCACTCCTGGCAGAGTGCTTCATGTACCCACCACTCCTGGCAGAGTGTTTCATGTACTCTCCACTCTCTGTGTAAATAAGCCTACTTCCGACATTCCCTATACATTCATCCAAGCACCTTAAAATTATGCCCCCTCGGATTAGCCATTTCCACCCTGGAAAAGGTCTCTGGCTATCCACTGGATTTATAGCACTCATCTTGTACACCTCTATCAAGTCACCTCTTATCCTCCTTTGCTCCAAAAAGAAAAGTCCTAACTTGCTCAACCTCTCCTCAGAAGACATGTCTCTCATATCCAGGCAACATCTTGGTAAATTTCCTCTGCACCCCTTCAATTTCTACTCCTTTCCTCTACTCACTCTATACCTATGATTACCGGTAAGCCTCCACCAATTTCCTGTAATGAGGTGACCAGAACAGAACACAATATTCCAAATGTGGTTAAACCAGGGTTTTATAGAGCTGCAGCATTGCCTCATGGCTCTTGAACTCAATCCCCGACTAAGGTGAAATATATAGCACATACCTGTATGAGTACTGTTGGGGGGGGGGGCACAGCCTACCTGGGGGAAGCGACAGTGGCCGTGCTTCTGGCACAGAGTTTGGCCCTGTGGCTCAGAAGGGTAGGGAAAGGAAGAGGAAGGCAGTAGTGATAGGAGACTCTACAGTTAGGGTTCAGACAGGCGATTCTGTGGACGCAGGAAAGAAACTCAGATGGTAGTTTGCCTCCTAGGTGCCAGGGTCTGGGATGTTTCTGATCGCATCCAAGATATCCTGCGGAGGGAGAGAGAACAGCCAGAGGTTGTGGTACATTTTGGTACCAATGACACAGGTAGGAAAAGGGAAGAGGTTATGAAAACAGACTACAGAGAGTTAGGAAGAAAGTTGAGAAGCAGCACAACAAAGGTAATCTTGGGATTACTGCCTGTGCCACGCAACAGTGAGTATAGGAATAGAAAGAGGTGGAGGATAAAAGCATGACTGAGGGATTGGAGCCGGGCAGGGATTCGGATTTCTGGATCATTGGGACTCTTTTGGGGCAGACGTGATCTGTACAAAAAGGGCGGGTTGCACTTGAATCCGAGGGGGACCAATATCTTGCAGGGAGGGTTGCAAAGGATGTTGGGGAGAGTTTAAACTAGAATTGTTGGGGGGGTGGGAACCGAACTGAAGAGACAGAGGAAGGGGCGGTTGGCTCACAAATAGAGAAAGCTTGGAGACAGTGCGAGAGGGAGGATAGGCTGGTGATAGAGAAGGGACACACTCAGATTGATGGTTTGAGATGTGTCTACTTTAATGCAAAAAGCATCATGAACAAAGCGGATGAGCTTAGAGTGTGGATCAGTACTTGGAGACATGATGTTGTGGCCTTTACAGAGACTTGCTCAGGGGCAGGAATGGTTACTTCGAGTGCCAGGCTTTAGATGTTTCAGAAAGGACAGGGAGGGAGGCAAGAGGTGGGGGCTTAGCACCGTTGATCAGAGATAGTGTCACGGCTGCAGAAAAGGAAGAAGTCATGGAGGGATTGTCTACAGAGTCTCTGTGGGTGGAAGTTAGGAACAGCAAGGGGTCAATAACTTTACTGGATGTTTTTTATAGACTAGTAACAGGGATATCGAGAAGGAGATAGGGAGACAGATTTTGGAAAGCTATAATAATAACAGGGTTGCTGTGGTGGGAGATTTTAATTTCCCAGATATCGATTGACATCTCCCTAGAGCAAGGGGTTTAGATGGGGTGGAGTTTGTTAGGTGTGTTCAGCAAGGTGCCTTGATAAAATGTGTAGATAAGTCTACAAGAGGAGAGGCTGGACTTGACCTGGTTTTGGGAAATGAACCTGGTCAGGTCTCTCAATGGGAGAGCATTTTGGAGACAGTGATCACAATTCTATCTCCTTTACCATAGCATTAGAGAAGGATAGGAACAGATAAGTTAGGGAAACGTTTAATTGGAGAAAGGGGAAATATGAAGCTATCAGGCACAAACTTGGAAACATAAATTGGAAACAGATGTTCTCAGGGAAATGTACAGCAGAAATGTGGCAAATGTTCAGGGGATATTTGCGTGGTGTTCTGCACAAGTACGTTCCAATGAGACAGGAAAAAGATGGTAGGGTACAGGAACCGTGGTGTACAAAGGCTGCTGAAAATCTAGTCAAGAAGAAAAGAAAAAGTTCAAAAAGCTAGGTAATGATAGAGAGCTAGAAGATTATAAGGCTAGCAGGAAGGAGCTTAAGAATGAAATTAGGAGAGGCAGAAGGGGCCACGAGAAGGCCTTGGTGAGCAGGATTAAAGAAAACCCCAAGACATTCTACAAGTATGTGAAGAGCAAGAGGTTAAGACATAAGAAAATAGGACTAATCAAGTGTGACAGCAGAATAGTGTGTATGGAACCAGAGGTGATAGCAGAGGTACTTAATGAGTACTTTGCTTCAGTATTCACTATGGAAAAGGATCTTGGTGATTGTAGGGATGATTTACAGCAGATTGAAAAGCTTGAGCATATAGACATTAAGAAAGAGGATGTGCTGAAGCTTTTGGAAAACATCAATTTGGATAAGCCTCCAGGACCAGATGAGATGTACCCCAGGCTACCGTGGGAGGCAAGGGAGGAGATTGCTGAACCTCTGGCAATGATCTTTTCATCATCAATGGGGATGGGAGAGGTTCTGGAGCATTGAAGGGTTGCAGATGTTGTTCCCTTATTCAAGAAAGGGAGTAGAGATCCAGTGAGTATTAATTCAGTGGTTGGTAAGTTGATGGAGAAGATCCTGAGAGGCAAGATTTATGAACATTTGGAGAGGCATAATATGATTAGGAATAGTCAGCATGGCTTTGTCAAAGACAGGCCATGCCTTACAAGCCTGATTGAATTATTTGAAGATGTAACTAAACACAGTGATGAAGATAGAGCCATAGATGTAGTGTATATGGATTTCAGCAAGGCATTTGATAAGGTACCCCATGCAAAGCTTATTGAGAAAGTAACATTGCTTTCTGGATCCAGAATTGGCTTGCCCACAGAAGGCAAAAAGTGATTGTAGACGAGTCATATTCTGCATAGAGGTTCTGGGACCCCTTCTCTTCGTGATTTTTATAAATGACCTAGATGGAGATGTGGAGTGATGGGTTAGTAAATTTGCTGATGACACAAAGGTTGGAGGTGTTGTGGATAGTGTGGAGGGCTGTCAGAGGTTACAGCGGGACATTGATAGGATACAAAACTGGGCTGAGAAGTGGCAGATGGAATTCAACCCACCTAAGTGTGAAGTGGTTCATTTTGGTAGGTCAAATATGATGGCAGATCTGATGGTAAGACTCTTGGCAGTGTGGAGGATCAGAGGGATCTTGGGGCCCCAGTCCATGGGACATTCAAAGCTGCTGTACAGGTTGACTCTGGTTGAGAAGGCATGCGGTGCATTGACCTTCATCAATCATGGGATTGAGTTTAAGAGCTGAGAGGTAATGTTACAGCTGGTCAGACCCCACTTGGTGTACTGTGCTCAGTTCTGGTCACCTCATTACAGGAAGGATGTGGAAACCATAGAAAGGGTGCAGAGGAGATTTACAAGGATGTTGCCTGGATTGGGGAGCATGCCTTATGAAAACAGGTTGAGTGAACTTGGCCTTTTCTCCTTGAAGCAACGGAGGATGAGAGGTGACCTGATAGAGGCGCATAAGATGAAGATGAGAGGCATTGATCGTGTGGATAGTCAGAGGCTTTTTCCCAGGGCTGAAAATTTTAAGGTGCTTGGAAGTAGGTACAGAGGAGATATCAGGGTAATTTTTATTTATTTTTTTTTAAAACGCAGAGAGTGGTGAGTACGTGGATTGAGCTGCTGGCAATGGTGGTGGAGATGGATACGATAAGGTCTTTAAGAAACTCCTGGATAGGTACATGGAGCTTAGAAAAATAGAGGGCTATGGGTAACCCTCTGTAATTTCTAAATACATGTTCACCACAACTTTGTGGGCTGAAGGGCCTGATTTGTGCTGTAGATTTTCTTATGGTTCTATATTTTACCAGTTCATGAATCAGGAGCCACTTGGACCCTCATAGCTGCTCCCATATTCCATAAGACAATAGACGATAGGTGCAGAAGTAGACCATTCGGCCCCTCGAGTCTGCACCGCCATTCTGAGATCATGGCTGATCATTCACTATCAATACCCAGTCTCTGCCTTGTCCCCATATCCCTTGATTCCCCTATCCATCAGATATCTATCTAGCTCCTTCTTGAAAGCATCCAGAGAATTGGCCTCCACCGTCTTCCGAGGCAGTGCATTCCACACCTCCACAACTCTCTGGGAGAAGAAGCTCTTCCTCAACCCTGTTTTAATTAACTAACCTCTTATTCTCAATCCATGCCCTCTGGTACTGGACTCTCCCAACATCTGGAACATATTTCCTGCCTCAATCCTATCAAATCCTTTAATTATCTTAAACGTTTCAATCAGATCCCCTCTCAATCTCCTCAATTCCAGCGTGTACAAGCCCAATCTCTCCAATCTCTCTGCGTAAGACAGCCCTGCCATCCCAGGAATCAACCTAGTGAATCTACGCTGCACTTCCTCAATTGCCAGAATGTCCTTCCTAAAACCTGGAGACCAAAACTGTTCACAATATTCCAGGTGTGGTCTCACCAGGGCCCTGTACAAATGCAAAAGGACATCCTTGCTCTTGTACTCAATTCCCCTTGTAATAAAGGCCAACATTCCATTTGCCCTCTTCACTGCCTGTTGCACTTGCTCATTCACCTTCAGTGACTGATGAACAAGGACTCCTAGGTCTCTTTGCATTTCTCCCTTACCTAACTCTACACCGTTCAGACAATACTCTGCCCTCTTGTTCCTGCTTCCAAAGTGGATAACTTCACATTTATTCACATTGAATGACATCTGCCAAGTATCTGCCCACTCACCCAGCCTATCCAAGTCTCCCTGTATTCTCCTAACGTCCTCTTCGCATGTCACACTGCCACCCAGTTTAGTATCGTCAGCAAACTTGCTGATATAGTTTTCAATGCCCTCATCTAAATCATTGACATAAATCGTAAAGAGCTGTGGTCCCAATACAGAGCCCTGTGGTACCCCACTAGTCACCTCCAGCCAGTCCGAGAAACACCCATTCACTGCTACCCTTTGCTTTCTATCCGCCAACCAGTTTTCTATCCATATTGAAACTCTGCCCCCAATGCCATGAGCTCTGATTTTACTCACCAGTCTCCTATGTGGCACCTTATCGAATGCCTTCTGAAAATCTAGGTACACAACATCCACTGGCTTACCCTCGTCTAACATCATTGTTACACCCTCAAAAAACTCCAACAGATTAGTCAAGCATGATTTGCCCTTGGTAAATCCATGCTGGCTCAGCCTAATCCTATTTCTGCCATCAAGATGTGCCACTATTTCGTCCTTAATAATGGACTCAAGCATCTTCCCCATGACTGACGTTAGGCTAACAGGGCGATAGTTCTCCGTTTTCTCCTTCCCTCCCTTCTTGAAAAGTGGGATAACATTAGCCACTCTCCAATCTTCAGGAACTGATCCTGAATCTAAGGAATATTGAAAAATGATTACCAATGCATCCGCAATTTCCTGAGCCACCTCTTTTAGAACCCTCAGATGCAGACCATCTGGACCCGGGGATTTATTAGCCTTCAGTCCTACCAGTCTACTCATCACAGTTTCTTTCCTAATGTCAATCTGTCTCAATTCCTCTGATATCTTATGACCCTGGCCCATCCATACATCTAGGAGATTGCTTGTGTCCTCCCTGGTGAAGACAGATCTAAAGTACGCATTAAATTCTGTTGCCATTTCCCTGTTTCCCATAACAATTTCTCCCAATTCATTCTTCAAGGGGCCAACATTGTTCTTAACTATCTTCTTTCTCTTCACTTAGCTAAAAAAGCTTTTGCTATCCCCTTTTATATTCCTGGCTAGACTGAGCTCATACCTGATTTTTTTCTCTCCATATTGCTTTTTTAGTTAAGATCTGCTGTTCCTTAAAACTTTCCCAATCATCTGTATTCCCACTCATCTTAGCCCTGTCATACTTTTTCTTTAATGCTATACAATCTCTGACTTCCTTTGTCAGCCACTGTGGCCCCTTCCCCCTCTTTGAATCCTTCCTTCTCATTGGAATGAACTGCTTTTGCATCTTTTGTATTATGCCCAAGAATATCTGCCACTGCTGATCCACTGTCTTTCCTGCCAGGGCATCCGCCCATTTAACTTTGGCCAGCTCTTCCCTCATGGCTCCGTATTCTCCTTTATTTAATTGCAACACTGACACCTCTGATCTGCCCTTATCCCTCTCAAATTGTAGATAAAAACTTATCATGTTATGATCACTACTTCCTAATGGCTCCTTTACTTCAAGATCACATCAATTCCTGTTCATTACACATCACCAAGTCCAAAATAGCCTCGTTCCTGGTTGGCTCAAGCACAAGCTGTTCCAAAAATACATCCCTTAGACACTCCACAAACTCCCTATCCTGGGGTCCAGCACCTACCTGATTCTCCCAGTCCACCTGCATGTTGAAATCTCCCATAACGACTGCGTTACCTTTAGCACATGCCAATGTTAACTCCCTAATCAACTTGTACCCAATATCCACACTATGATTGTAACAAGCTATGACTGTATGTATAACAAGCTATACAAGCTATGATTGTAACCCTTCTTCCACATTCCCCCAGTCCCCAGTAATGGCTCAACCTTAAAAAACTAACTACCTCTGTCTCGCAAGTATTCAAAAGAACTAAAGACCCACAATCTTTTGAGAAGAATATTCCAAACACCCCCAACTCTTCGAGGAGATTGTTGCAAAGACCCATGAGAGTGAAACTGTACTTCTCATCTGACTTAAATTTGAAACCTCCTATTCATAAATAGTCAGCTCCTTGTTCTAGATTCTCCCACAAGAGGAAATGTTTCCCTGTCAATATCCCTCTGATATGAAATGTTTCAGCAAAGTCCCTTGTTCTGTTTGGATAACTTCCCCGTCACAAGTATCACTCCAGTAAACCACCAGCACACAAGAGACTGTGCAGATGCTGTAAATCCAGAGGAACACACACAAAATGCTGAGGGAATGCAGCAGATCAGGCAACATCTCTGCACAGTAATAAACAGTCAACATTTGAAGCCAAAACCCTTCATCAGAGCCAGAAAGGAGTGGGGCAGAAGCCAGAATTCTGATGAAGGGTCTCAGCCCAAAATGTTGACTGTCCATTTCCCTCCCTAGACGCTGGCTGACCTGTTGAGTTCCTCTAGCATTTTGTGTGTTCAGTAAACCAATGAATTACTTCCAACGTGTTAATATCCTTATTTAACTAAAGAAATCAACACTGTGATGCCACCTATGCCCCATGAAACAACAAGCCAAGTCTGTGTGTATATTTAAGGTGGAAGTCAGGGCATCAAAGGATATGATGAGAAGGCAAGTGTATGGGGTTGAGTGGGACCCAGGATCAGCCATAATGGAACAGTAGAGCAGACTCAATGGGCTGAATGGCCTAATTCTGCTCCTATGTCTTATGGTCTTATTCACTGTTCTTATATCTGCCACTGGGAGAAATATTTTCCCCTAATTATTTATTGCCTTGTCCCTGTAAAGACGGTGTAAGGGGTTAACTCTGACAGACTGTTTCACAGAACAGAAAATCAGATTGAAGCTGAATATCTGTCTCAAGATGAAAGAGACCATAAAACCATAAGACACTGGACCAGAATTAGGCCACTCAGCCCATCAAGTCTGCTCTATTATTCCATTATGGCTAATTTAGTATCCCTCTCAACCCCATTCTCCTGCCTTCTCCCCGTAACCTTTGTTATCCTGACTAATCAGGCTCCACTTTAAATATACTCAAAGACTTGGCCTCCACAGCCCCCTGTGGCAATGAATTCCACAGATTCACCACTCTCTAGCTAAAGAAATTCCTTCTCATCTCTGTTCTAAATGGATGTCCTTCTATTCTGAGACTGTGGCCTCTGGTCTTCCACCGTAGGAAACAGCCTCTCTACATCCACTCTGCCTGATCCTTTCTATATTCGAAAGGTCTCAATGACATCTCTCCTCATTTTTCTAAACTCCAACGAGTACAGAGCCTGAGGTATTGAATGCTCCTTATACATTAGCCCTTTCATTTTTGGAATAATCCTCATAAACCTTGTCTGGACCCTCTACAAAGCCAGCAAATCTATTCTTAGATAAGGGGCTGAAGACTGCTCACAGCACTGCAAGTGTGGTCTGACTAGGGACTGCAGTTTCCCAACCCCAAACCTATGGAGAAGTAAGTTCCCTGTCCCACAAAGTCTCTGGGAGATGGGATGCCATCCAACAAATACCTCTGTCGATCCATGGGATGTACCAGGGGCAGGAAACGTTCACCCAGGTCCCAGGTAAACCGTCTGGCCAGCAGATATGCATGTCAAAAGAGCGGGGACAGAAAACACCTGAAGAAAGCACAAAACAGGTAACATGTTAATTGCAGAAGAAAATCCCCACAGAAACACAAGAGATTCTGTGGACGCTGGAAATCCAGGGCCACACACACAAGATGCTGGAGGAACTCAGCAGGTCAGGCAGCATCTATGGAAATTGAAACAAAAATCAGACGGTGTTTTGGGCCGAGACCCTTCATCAGGACTGGAAAAAAGAGAGAAGATTCCAGAATAAGAATGTGGGGGAGAGGAAGAAGGACAAGCTGGATGGTGATTGGTGAAGCCCAGTGGGTGAGGGAGGAGTGATGAAGAAAGAAGCTGAGAGGTGATAGGTGCAAGGTGCAAAGGGCTGAACAAGGAGGAATCTGATAGGAGGGGGAAGTGGAGCATGGGAGGAAGGGAGAGAGGAGAGGGGCTAGGTAACAGTGATGGGCAGGTGAAAAAAAGAGGTAAGAGGCCAGAGTGGGGAAATGAGGAAGAGGGAAGAGGGAGGGGAACTATTACAGGAAGTTGTAGCAATCAATATTCATGCCATCAGGTTGGAAGCTACCCAGATGGAAAATGAGATGTTGCTGAAATCCCAGCTGTCCTTTCCATCACACAGTGTAACTACCCCAGGTTGCTCAAACCAAACTAGCGTGTAGAGAATGAGGGCAAGAACACAAGTAAGTGGCAGTGGGGTGTAGGTCACTCAGCCCATCCAACCTGACTCATCATCATGGCTGATCTGCCTTGGTTCCATCCCTCATCTCCCTCAACTTTCAAATATGTATCTTCAGTTCACCCAGCTGTCAGGCCTGCTCCCACTGACACCTCCCACCCTGCTCCCACTGGCACCTCCCACCCTGCTCCCACTGACACCTCCCACCCTGCTCCCACTGACACCTCCCACCCTGCTCCCACTGGCACATCCCACCCTGCTCCCACTGACACCTCCCACCCTGCTCCCACTGGCACCTCCCACCCTGCTCCCACTGGCACCTCCCACCCTGCTCCCACTGGCACATCCCACCCTGCTCCCACTGGCACATCCCACCCTGCTCCCACTGGCACCTCCCACCCTGCTCCCACTGGCACATCCCACCCTGCTCCCACTGGCACATCCCACCCTGCTCCCACTGGCACCTCCCACCCTGCTCCCACTGACACCTCCCACCCTGCTCCCACTGGCACATCCCACCCTGCTCCCACTGGCACATCCCACCCTGCTCCCACTGGCACATCCCACCCTGCTCCCACTGACACCTCCCACCCTGCTCCCACTGGCACATCCCACCCTGCTCCCACTGGCACCTCCCACCCTGCTCCCACTGGCACCTCCCACCCTGCTCCCACTGACACCTCCCACCCTGCTCCCACTGACACCTCCCACCCTGCTCCCACTGGCACATCCCACCCTGCTCCCACTGACACCTCCCACCCTGCTCCCACTGGCACATCCCACCCTGCTCCCACTGGCACATCCCACCCTGCTCCCACTGGCACCTCCAACCCTGCTCCCACTGACACCTCCCACCCTGCTCCCACTGACACCTCCCACCCTGCTCCCACTGGCACCTCCCACCCTGCTCCCACTGGCATCTCCCACCCTGCTCCCACTGGCACCTCCCACCCTGCTCCCACTGGCACATCCCACCCTGCTCCCACTGGCACATCCCACCCTGCTCCCACTGACACCTCCCACCCTGCTCCCACTGGCACATCCCACCCTGCTCCCACTGACACCTCCCACCCTGCTCCCACTGGCACCTCCCACCCTGCTCCCACCCTGCTCCCACTGACACCTCCCACCCTGCTCCCACTGGCACATCCCACCCTGCTCCCACTGACACCTCCCACCCTGCTCCCACTGGCACATCCCACCCTGCTCCCACTGGCACATCCCACCCTGCTCCCACTGGCACATCCCACCCTGCTCCCACTGGCACCTCCAACCCTGCTCCCACTGACACCTCCCACCCTGCTCCCACTGACACCTCCCACCCTGCTCCCACTGGCACCTCCCACCCTGCTCCCACTGGCATCTCCCACCCTGCTCCCACTGACACCTCCCACCCTGCTCCCACTGGCACATCCCACCCTGCTCCCACTGACACCTCCCACCCTGCTCCCACTGACACCTCCCACCCTGCTCCCACTGGCATCTCCAACCCTGCTCCCATTGGCATCTCCCACCCTACTCCCACTGACACCTCCCACCCTGCTCCCACTGGCACCTCCCACCCTGCTCCCACTGGCACCTCCCACCCTGCTCCCACTGGCACCTCCCACCCTGCTCCCACAGGCACCTCCCACCCTGCTCCCACAGGCACCTCCCACCCTGCTCCCACTGGCACCTCCCACCCTGCTCCCACTGGCACCTCCAACCCTGCTCCCATTGGCATCTCCCACCCTGCTCCCACTGGCACCTCCAACCCTGCTCCCACTGGCACCTCCAACCCTGCTCCCACTGGCAACTCCAACCCTGCTCCCACTGGCAACTCCAACCCTGCTCCCACTGGCACCTCCCACCCTGCTCCCACTGGCACCTCCCACCCTGCTCCCACTGGCACCTCCCACCCTGCTCCCACTGGCACCTCCCAACCTGCTCCCACTGGCACCTCCCAACCTGCTCCCACTGGCACCTCCCAACCTGCTCCCACTGACACCTCCCAACCTACTCCCACTGCCACCTCCCAACCTGCTCCCACTGCCACCTCCCAACCTACTCCCACTGGCACCTCCCAACCTGCTCCCACTGGCACCTCCCAACCTGCTCCCACTGACACCTCCCAACCTACTCCCACTGGCACCTCCCAACCTGCTCCCACTGACACCTCCCAACCTACTCCCACTGCCACCTCCCAACCTGCTCCCACTGCCACCTCCCAACCTACTCCCACTGGCACCTCCCAACCTACTCCCACTGGCACCTCCCAACCTGCTCCCACTGGCACCTCCCAACCTGCTCCCACTGACACCTCCCAACCTACTCCCACTGGCACCTCCCAACCTGCTCCCACTGACACCTCCCAACCTACTCCCACTGCCACCTCCCACCCTGCTCTAACTGACACCTCCCACCCTTCTCCCACTAGCACCTCCGACCCTGCTCCCACTGGCACCTCCAACCCTACTCCCACTGGCACGTTACACTGCGGTTATAGACTCTGCAGGCTGGATCACGGGCACAACCCTCCTCACATCGAGTCTCAGACATTACACTGGGGTTAAATACTCTGCAGGCTGGATCACGGACACAACCCTCCACACATCGAGTCTCATACGTTACACTGCGTTTATAGACTCTGCAGGCTGGATCACGGACACAACCCTCCTCACATCGAGTCTCATACGTTACACTGCGTTTATAGACTCTGCAGGCTGGATCACGGACACAACCCTCCTCACATCGAGTCTCATACGTTACACTGCGTTTATAGACTCTGCAGGCTGGATCACGGGCACAACCCTCCTCACATCGACTCTCCTACGTTACACTGGGATTATGGACTCTGCAGGCTGAATCACAGGCACAACTGTCCTCACATCGAGTCTCATACGTTACACTGGGATTATGGACTCTGCAGGCTGAATCACAGGCACAACCCTCCTCACATCGAGTCTCATACGTCACACTGGGGTTACACACTCTGCAGGGTGGATCACGGGCACAACCCTCCTCACATCGAGTCTCATACGTTACACTGGGATTATGGACTCTGCAGGCTGAATCATAGGCACAACCCTCCTCACATCGAGTCTCATACGTTACACTAGGATTATGGACTCTGCAGGCTGAATCACAGGCACAACCCTCCTCACATTGAGACTCATACGTTACACTGGGGTTATAGAATTTGCAGGCAGGATCACAGGCACAACCCTCCTCACATCGACTCTCCTACGTTACACTCGGGATATAGACTCTGCAGGGTGGATCACAGGCACAACCCTCCTCACATCGAGTCTCATACGTTACACTGGGGTTATGGACTCTGCAGGCTGAATCACGGGCACAACCGTCCTCACATTGAGACTCATACGTTACACTGGGGTTAAATACTCTGCACGCTGGATCACGGGCACAACCCTCCTCACATTGAGTCTCATATGTTGCACTGGGGTTATAGAATTTGCAGGCAGGATCACAGGCACAACCCTCCTCACATCGACTCTCCTACGTTACACTCGGGATATAGACTCTGCAGGCTGGATCACGGGCACAACCCTCCTCACGTCGAGTCTCAAACGTTACACTGGGGTTATTGACTGCAGCCTGGATCACAGGCACAACCCTCCTCAGATCGAGTCTCCTACGTTACACTGCGTTTATAGAATCTGCAGGCTGATTAACGGGCACAACCCTCCTCACATCAAGTCTCATAAGTTACACTGGGGATATAGACTCTGCAGGCTGGATCACGGGCACAACCCTCCTCACATCGAGTCTCATACGTTACACTGGGGTTATGGACTCTGCAGACTGGATCACGGGCACAACCCTCCTCACATCGAGTCTCATACGTTACACTGGGGATATAGACTCTGCAGGCTGAATCACAGGCACAACCCTCCTCACATCGACTCTCCTACATTACACTCGGGATATAAACTCTGCAGTCTGGATCACGGGCAAAACACTCCTCACATCGACTCTCCTACGTTACACTCGGGATATAGACTCTGCAGGCTGGATCACAGGCACAACCCTCCTCACATCGAGTCTCATAGGTTACACTGGGGTTATAGACCCTGCAGGCTGGATAATGGGCACAACCCTCCTCACATCGAGTCTCATACGTTACACTGGGGATATAGACTCTGCAGGCTGAATCACGGGCACAACCCTCCTCACATCGAGTCTCATACGTTACACTGGGGTTACACACTCTGCAGGCTGGATCACGGGCATAACCCTCCTCACATCGAGTCTCATACGTCACACTGGGGTTACACACTCTGCAGGCTGGATCACGGGCACAACCCTCCTCACATCGAGTCTCATACGTTAAACTGGGGATATAGACTCTGCAGGCTGGATCACAGGCACAACCCTCCTCACATCGAGTCTCATACGTTACACTGGGGTTATGGACTCTGCAGGCTGAATCTCGGGCACAACCGTCCTCACATTGAGTCTCATACATTACACTGGGGTTAAATACTCTGCAGGCTGAATCACGGGCAGAACCCTCCTCACATCGAGTCTCATACGTTACACTGGGGATATAGACTCTGCAGGCTGTATCACAGACACAACCCTCCTCACATCGAGTCTCATACGTCACACTGGGGTTACACACTCTGCAGGGTGGATCACGGGCACAACCCTCCTCACATCGAGTCTCTTCCTTTACACTGGGGATATAGACTCTGCAGGCTGAATCACGGGCATAACCCTCCTCACATCGAGTCTCATACGTCACACTGGGGTTACACACTCTGCAGGGTGGATCACGGGCACAACCCTCCTCACATCGAGTCTCATACGTTACACTGGGGTTATAGACTCTGCAGGCTGAATCACGGGCACAACCGTCCTCACATTGAGTCTCATACATTACACTGGGGTTAAATACTCTGCAGGCTGAATCACGGGCACAACCGTCCTCACATTGAGTCTCATACATTACACTGGGGTTAAATACTCTGCAGGCTGAATCTCGGGCACAACCGTCCTCACATTGAGTCTCATACATTACACTGGGGTTAAATACTCTGCAGGCTGAATCACGGGCACAACCGTCCTCACATTGAGTCTCATACATTACACTGGGGTTAAATACTCTGCAGGCTGAATCACGGGCAGAACCCTCCTCACATCGAGTCTCATACGTTACACTGGGGATATAGACTCTGCAGGCTGGATCACGGACACAACCCTCCTCACATCGAGTCTCATACGTCACACTGTGTTTATAGACTCTGCAGGCTGGATCACGGGCACAACCGTCCTCACATTGAGTCTCATACATTACACTGGGGTTAAATACTCTGCAGGCTGGATCACGGACACAACCCTCCTCACATCGAGTCTCATACATTACACTGGGGTTATGGACTCTGCAGGCTGAATCTCGGGCACAACCGTCCTCACATTGAGTCTCATACATTACACTGGGGATATAGACTCTGCAGGGTGGATCACAGGCACAACCCTCCTCACATCGAGTCTCATACGTTACACTGGGGTTATGGACTCTGCAGGCTGAATCTCGGGCACAACCGTCCTCACATTGAGTCTCATACATTACACTGGGGTTAAATACTCTGCAGACTGAATCACGGGCAGAACCCTCCTCACATCGAGTCTCATACGTTACACTGGGGATATAGACTCTGCTGGCTGGATCATGGGCACAACCCTCCTCACACTGAGGATTTCTTCAAGGGACAGTGTCCCAGGAGATGGCATCAATCACCAAGGATCCTCACCATCGGGAAGCTGATCATGCCTTTTCCAAGGTGCTACACATGAAGCTGCTAAGAAAGATATAATCCCATAGTATTACAGGAAAGATGGAGGCATGGATAGAAGATTGGCTTACTGGCGGGAAGCACAGAGTGGGCATAAGGGCGTCTACTTTGCTTGGACGCCGGTGACTCGTGTTCCGCAGGGGTCAGATTGGGACCAGTATTTTCACATTACATGTCAATGATTAGGATGATGGGATTGATGGCTTTGTGACCAAGTCTGCAAAGACAGGTGGCGGGGTTGGGGGAGTGGGGGGCAGATGGTGTTGAGAAAGCAGCGTGTCTGCATAACAACGTTGACAGATTGGGAGAATAGGCAAAGTGGCAGATGGAATATTATATTGGAATGTGTATGGCTGTACACTTTGGTAGAAGAAATAAGGTGCAGACTGTTTTCTAAAATGGACAGAAATTCAGAAATCAGAGGTGCAAAGGGTCTTGTGCAAGTTCACCCTAAGGGTTAATGCTGGTTGAGTTGCTGGTGAGGAAAGCAAATGCGATGAAATACATTCAATAAGAAATAATAAATAATAAGAAATACAAGGATATAATGCTGAGGGTTTGGTCACTCGCACACTTGGAGTACCGTGACAGTTTCAGGCCCTTATCTGAAGATGTGTTGGCACTGGAGCGTGTCCAAATGACTATCACCAGAATACCGGGAATGAATGTGTTAACGTACAGGGAGCTTTTGACGGTCTTGGGCCTGTACTCGCTCGAGTTCAGAACGGGAGGCGGGGGTGGGGTATCTCAGTGACACCCATCGAATGTTCAAAAGCCTGGAGTGGATGGGAGAGGGTATTTCCTCTGCTGGGGGAGTTTCGGTCCAGAGTGCACAGTCTCAGAATAGAGGGACGAACACTTGGACCCGAGATGAGGAGGAATTTCTTTAGGCAGAGAGAGATGAATCTGTGCAATTAATTGCCACTGGCGGCTCCAGAGGACAAATCATTGGTTATATTGAAAGCGGGAGTTGACAGGTTCTTGATCAGTAAGGGCTTCAAAGATTACGGAAAGAAGGGGGAGAATGGGGTTGAGGGGGATAAATCAGCCATGGTGCAATGGCGGAGCAGACTCAGTGGGTTGAATGGCCTAATTCTTCTCATTCCTGCCATTAGGGAGGAGGTTCAGGAGCGGCTTCTTCCCATCACCTGCTTCCTGTGGCTGTTAGCAGGGTAAACTGGAGGCGGTAGTGGGCGCTTTTGTACCTGTTAACCGATTCTCTTGGTGCACAATGTTCTCCAGACATTCGTTGCGGTACTGCCACCACCTCCGAACTGTGTCTTCGAACAGCGCGTCGGAAGCAGCCTGGAGGAGAACGAGAGAGGCGCCGTGAAGAGGGATCGTGTCCCGAGCTCCGTGTCAACAGCGGGTCCTCGCATTACCCCAGAGCCGTGAAACTGGTCAGAATAAAACAGCGTCGCACAATATATATATATATATATACAGCTCGACTCCCAGCTGCTAGGAAGAAGGTGACCGTCCCTGGGCTTGGTGACTGTTACCGTCTCCACTCTGGACCCAATTTCTCGCGTGAACTGACCCTCTCTCTCCCCCCCCCCCTCTCGTTAATCCCGCGAAGTTACCCGTTCGGTGATTCCCTCGGCTGGTCCCCTTATCTAAGAAAAGAACCGCTGATTTTGGAGAAATTGCGGAGGAGGTTCACGAGAATGAAAGGATTGCCGTATGAGGAGTGTTTGACGGAGATCTCACTGAATATTGAAAGGGCGAGATCGAATGGATTGGAAAGGGTGTTTCCTATAGTGAGGGAGTCTAGGACTAGAGGACACAGCCTCAGAATAGAGGAACGTCCATTTAGAACAGAGATGTGGAGGAATTTCTTTAGTTAGAGGACATTGAATCTGGAGGTCAAGCCATTGAGTATATTTAAAGCGGAGGTTGATAGGTTCTTGATTAGCCAGGGTTTCAAAGTTACTGTCATGGTCCTGTCTGGCAATCCCCCATCTTGGTATTATCCCCTTGATTGGGCCTGAATCCCCTCGTCTGATTTCCAATTGTTCCCAGTTCCATTAATTACAGCACACCTGCTTTCCATCAGGGACTGCAGATACCCACCCGGGAGTCACAGCAATCAGCTGCCAGTTCATTGGTCAATTCCAGTGTGTGTAAATCTGGTTTCCTGATTCCTCAGCTCCGCACCATTCCCTGGATACTCCACGTGAACCTGGTCTCCGAGTAAAAACTCTCCTGGGTATCCGCTCCACGTTCGCGACTGTGGTAGCGCCTCTCTACCCTGTCTCCGTGCACTTGGGTTCGTCCCCCGTCACGTCCTTGCAACAGTTACAGGGAGAAGACAGGAGAATGGACAATAAATCAGCCGTGGTGGAATGGCAGTGCAGAATGTCTGGGCCGAATGGCTTAATTCTGCTCCTATGTCTTATGTATACGGTCTGATGGAGGACAGACATTGGTGCCCTGGCCGGGGCCTTCATTGCTACTGATCCAAATACTCACGGTGACAGGTTCCACCGCAAAGCCCCGGCGCTGAATAAGGAAGATCCCAATCATATCCCCCAAAAGAAACCCCAGGCTGGCCGCGGCGCTTGCTGTGATCCCGACACTGATATGAGAAGCGGCCGGGAGATGGTGATTGAGGTGAGGATCAATGACCAAGAATCAAGTAACACAAACAAACTGCTGGAGCAAGTCAGCTGGTCGATGTTTATATTAAGATCCTTCATCAGGGCTGGAGAGGAAGCGGGAGGACGCCAGCGTCAGGTGAAGGCAGATGGGGAGGGGGATGAAGTGAGAAGCCGGGAGGTGATAATGGGAAGATGGAATAAGATAGGAGAGTGGTCCATGGGAGAGGTGATAGGCAAGAGAGGAGAAAAGTCGGAAAATCGAGCCTCCAGATTCAATATTACTCTTTAAACCCACCTGAACCCCTCCATTATATTCCAGCCTACCATTCTGCGTTCAGGTCCCGGAGTCTCTGAATTCCAGCCTGTTCAGTGTTCCCCGTGTGTGTGGGGCAGAATTCACAGGAGCAAAGATCAACTCAGAGTTATAGGCGTCACTTCTTGTTTAAACAGTTCAAGGTTCCCAATTCAGTCTGAAATTCTGTTAAATCAGCGCTGTAAATGTCAAATCCGTCACCGACGCTCACTTTGCACGGCCGCGTTCTGTTCCTCCCGTCTTCTCTCCCCAGACTGAGATACTAATGGAAGGCACACGGGGTTGTAATGTCACCATAAGATACAGGAGCTGAATTAGGCCGTTTGGCCCATCAAGTCTGCCTCGCCATTCCACCATGGCTGATTCATTTTTCCTCTCGATCGCATTCCCCCGTCTTCTTCCCATAACCTTTGACCCCTTTAGTGAATTACGGATTTACAAACCTCTGCAGTAAGTATCCCAAATGATGGCCTCCACAGCCGTCTGTGGGAATGAATTCCACAGATTCACCACTATCTGGCTAAAGAAATTCCTCATCTCTTCTAAATGGACGTCCCTCTATTCTGAGGCTGTGTCCTCTGGTCCTAGACTCCCCCACTATAGGAAACATTCTCTTCACATCCACTCTATCTAGATCTTTCAATATTTGATGGGTTTCAATGAGATATCTTTCCCACCCCCCCACCCTATCATTCTTCTAAACTTCAGCGAGTACAGATGCAGAATCATTAAACGCTCCTCATAAGTTAACCCTTTCATTCCTGAGATAATTCTTGAGAACCTCCTCTGGACACTCTCCAAGCAAGCACATCTTTTGTTAGATAAGTAGCCCCAGACTGCTCAGAATAGTCCAAGAGAGGCCTTATAAAGCCTCAGTGTCATATCCTTGCTATCACAGTCTAGTCCCCTCAAAATGAATGCTAACGTTGCATTTGCCTTCCTCACCACCGACTCAACCTGCAAATTAACCTTTAAGGAATCCTGCACAACGACTCCTAAGTCACTTTTAGCACCTCTGAGTTTTGGATTTTCTCTCTGTCTGCAAAACTGTCTGTGCTTTTACCAAGGTGCATGTCCATGAACTTCCCTACACCATATTCCATCTGTCACTTCTTTGCTCATTCTCTCAATCTGTCTAAGTCCTTCTACAGACTCCCTGCTTCCTCAGCACAACCTGCCTCTTCATGTATCTTTGCCCAGAATGTGGCCATGAAGCCATCAATTTCACCATCCAAATTGTTGACGTATAACTGAAAAAAAATAGTCCCAACACCAACCCCAATCCCAGCGGAACACCGGTAGTCATTGTTAGCCAACCAGAATAGGGCCCCTTTATTCCCATCCTTTGCCTCCTGCCAGTCAGCCAATCTCTTCTCCATGTTAGTACCTTTCCTGTAATACCATGGCCCCTTACCTTGTTCAGCAGCCTCATTTGCTGCACCTTGTCAAAGGCCTTTTGAAAATCCAAGTAAACAACATCTGCGGACTCTCCTTTGTCTGTCCTGCCTGTTAACTCCTCAAAGAATTTGAACAGATGTGTCAGGCAAGGCCTTTCCCTTAAGGAGACCACGCTGACCCTGGCCTATTTTATCATGTGCTTCCAAGTACCCCGATACATCACCCTTAATAATGGACTCCATCATCTTCCCAACCACTGAAGTCAGGTTATCTGGACTACAATTTCCTTTTCTTCTGCCTCATCCCTTAGAGAATATAGTGACATTTACAATTTTCCAGTCCTCCAAAACCATTCCAAAGTGATTCTTCAAAGATTATTACTAATGCCTCCACAATTTCTTCAACTACCTCTTTCAGAATCCTGGGGTGTAGTCCATAAGGTCTAGGTTATTATCTACCTCCAGACCTCTCAGCTTCCTCAGCATTCCCCTTGGTAATAGCAACTGCACTCTGACACTCTCGAATTTCTGGCATTATTGAAAACTGATGCAAAATCCTTACTTGCCATTTATTTATCCCTCATTACTACTTCCACAGTGTAACTTTTCCAGTGGTCCAATATCCACTCTCACCTCTCTTTTACTCTTTATAAATCTGTAAAAATGGTTTGATATCCCATTATTGGCTAAATTACCTTTATATTTCATCTTTTCTCTCCTTGTGACTTCTTAGTTGCCTTCAGATGTGGTTTTTAAAAGCTCCCCAATCCTTGAACTTCCCATTATTTTTGTTACAGTATATACTTTCTGCTTTGCTTTGACTTACCCTGTCACCCATGGTTGCCTCATCCTCCCTTTAGAATATTTCTTCATCTTTAGGATGAATTTATCTTGCACCTAAATGCCCTATAGAAACTCCAGGCATTGCTGGTCTGCCATCATTCCTAATAGTGTCCTCTTCCAGTCAACGTGGTCAGCTCCTCTCTAATGTAATCTCTCATCTCCTCTCCTCTGACTTTATCTTCTCCTGCTCAAATTGAACAGGTCATACCTTCCCCAGAAGAGATCACAATAATCTGGAAGTCTAAACCCTGCGCCCTGCACCCTTTCCAAATCAAGCGGGCTAAATCAGGTGAGGGTAACCGGAGGGTCTTATACCCCGGTGAGATAGGGACATGCCAAGTCAGCTCCAGTGACTGGGCGGATGAGATCTCCAGTGAGATCCAACAGTCGGAAAGGCGACTCTGCGACGCTTGGTGGAAGTCACGGCCGTTTACTGCAACCAAGGAAGTGATGACTACTTGTAGCAGTGCACCTGGACTTCCGAGGTCATTTAAAAATTCTGCCGCGCAGATTTCCTGCCATCGTCCGAGATGCTGTCAACCAACATACAACCAGGAATAGAACGTACTGGAAACACTTAGCGGGTCAGTCAGTAACTGCGGAGAATCAACGTTTCAAGTTAAAGACCCTTCATTATGACAGGACTTTCTATTTCTGCAGATGCTGCCGGACTCGCCGAGTGTTTGCAGAAGTTTGTTTCTGAACAAATCTCTCAGCAGATTGGCTGTGAACCGGCAATCTGTGGATTCAGCTCCAGCGCCCACCAACTGAACGAGGATGACTTTGTTTTTATGGATCCACGCCGGACATTCGGCCCAACCGGTCCATTCTAACCAATGTACCTATCTGAACGAGTCCCATTTGCCCGCATTTGGCCCACCCGAGTGTAACCTCTCTTCTCAGCATACTTTCCAAAATGCCTTTTAAATGTTGTAGTTATACTTTGGAACAGAACTTTCATCTCCGTCAGCCCGAGCAGGAACAAGGTCATACTAACCGTACGAGTCCCATTTGCCCGCATTTGACCTACATCCCTGGAAACTACTCTCCCCCCCACCCCTCCACCATACCTGCGCAAAAGTCTTTTAGTCGTTGTAGTTAAGCTTGTATCTGCGGCCCACTGCCCTCTGTGAATAACATGGCACTTTCATCTTTCCCCTAAACCTGCGCCCACTAATTTTGGGTTCCCCTACCCCGTGGATACTGGATGACTGGATATGTGACCGGACACCCGAAGCCCGAAGTTGTCCTTGGCCCGGATTGGAACGGCTATGTTAACACCACCCCTGCCGAGTTTGGGAATGAAGAGCCTGCCATTTTCGTGACAGATCCAGGCGGTCAGATTTACACCCGCGAAACCGAGATAGGCACGAAACTAGTACTGACCATCTGAACGGGATCTCCCCAAGATCCGAGTGCCCACTTCTCCTCGGCTGAAGCTCCAACAAGATCCTCACGAGATCCCATCAAACAGGAGCGCGAAGAGCGGCCGCGGTTCAGCAGTCTCTGCGAGAAGCGCCCTGGCCACGGGGCGATCGATATTGGACCCTCACACTGTAACCGACCGACGCCCAATTCTCAGCGTTAACAGATTTAAACCCGACTCGGGATTCTCCGGCGTCTGAAGTCTATAAGCCAAACTTTCTTTCCGTGAATAAAAACTTCTCCGCAAAAGTTGATCAGCGATTCACAGCTTCAGCTTCCCCGGGGAGGATGAGCGGACCTCAGGGGTGGCAGTCAGAGGTAAGAGAGCGAATGCCAGCAGTTTGGCGAGGACGAGCTGATGCCAGCACATCCCGGACATAGTCTCAGCCAGTTCGCTGCCGCAAGGCGGGCGGGCTCGCACCACACCCCCTGAGCGGGAGGCGGCTCCGATCACACTGGCGCTGAATACCCGCCCCAAGCCACCTGCCGCCGGCCCACAGGTGCTCTGTCCCAGACTGGTGCACAACGTGGGCCAGGGGACCTGGCGGGAAGGTTTGCAAAGGCTATTGGGGAGAGTTTAAACTAGAATTGCTGGAGGGTGGGAACCGAACTGAAGTGACGGAGGAAGATGCGGTTGGCTCACAAACAGAGAAAGCTTGGAGACAGTGCAAGAGGGAGAAGGGACGCGCTCAGACCAATGGTTTGGGATGTATGCGAGAAGTATCATGAATAAAGCGGATGAGCTTAGAGCGTGGATCAGCACTTGGATTTATGATGTGGCCATTACAGAGACTTGGTTGGCTCAGGGGCTGGAATGGTTACTTCAAGTGCCAGGCTTTAGATGTTTCAGAAAGGACAGGGAGGAAGGATAGAGAGGTGGGGGCTTAGCACCGTTGATCAGAGATAGTGTTATGGCTGCAGAAAAGGAGGAAGTCATGGAGGGATTGTCTACGGAGTCTCTGTGGGTAGCAGTTAGGAATAGGAAGGGGTCAATAACTCTAATGGGTGTTTTTTATAGACCATCCAATAGTAACAAGGTCATCAAGGAGCAGATAGGGAGACAGATTCTGGAAAGGCCTAATAATAACAGGGTTGTTGTGGTGGCAGATTTTAATCTCCCAAATATTGATTGGCATCTCCCTAGAGTGAGGGGCTTAGATGGAACGGAGTTTGTTAGATGCGTTCAGGAAGGTTTCTTAACACAATATGTAGATAAGCCTACAAGAGGAGAGGCTGTACTTGATCTGGTATTGGGAAATGAACCTGGTCGGGTGTCAGATCTCTCAGTGGGAGAGCATTTTGGAGATGGTGATCACAATTTTATCTCCTTTACCATAGCATTGGGGAGGGATAGGAACAGACAAGTTAGGGAAATGTTTAATTGGAGAAAGGGGAAATATGAGGCCATCAGGCAGGAACTTGGAAGCATAAATTGGAACCAGATGTTCTCAGGGAAACGTACAGAAGAAATGTGGCAAATGTTCAGGGGATATTTGTGTGGAGTTCTGAGTAGGTACATTCCAATGAGACATGGAAAGCATGGTAGGGTACAAGATCCATGGTGTACAAAGGCTGTTGTAAATCTAGTTGTAAAAGAAGAAGAGCTTATGAAAGAATCAAAAAACTAGGTAATGATAGGAATCTAGAAGATTATAAGGCTAGCAGGAAGAAGCTCACAGAAGAGGTCACAGTTTTAAGGTGCTTGGAAGTAGGTACAGAGGAGATGTCGAGTAAATTTTTTACACAGAGTGGTGAGTGCGTGGAATGGGCTACCGATAACGGTGGTGGAGGTGGATATAATAGGGTCTTTGGGTAACCCTAGTAATTTCCAAGGTAGGGAAGTGTTTGGCAGAACTTTGTGGGCTGAAGGGTCTGTATTTTGCTGTAGGTTTTCTATGTTTCTAAAAGATTGTAGGGATGACTTGCAGTGGACTGAAATGCTTGAACATGTATATATTAAGGAAGAGGATGTGCTGGAGCTTTTGGAAAGCATCAAGTTGAATAAGTCACTGGGATCAGACAGGATCTACCCCAGGCTACTGTGGGAAGCGAGGAAGCAATGAGGGTGGGAGAGGTTCCGGAGGATTGGAGGGTTGCGGATGTTGTTCCTTTATTCAAGAAAGGGAGTAGAGATAGCCCAGGAAATTATAGACCAGTGAGTCTAACATCAGTGGTTGTTAAGTTGATGGAGAAGATCCTGAGAGGCAGGATTTATCAACATTTGGAGAGGCACAATATAATTAGGAATAGTCAACATGGCTTTGTGAAAGGTGGGTCGTGCCTTACGAGCCTGAATGAATTTTTTGAGGATGTGACTGAACACATTGATGAAGGTTGAACAGTAGATATAGCATATATGGATTTCAGCAAGGCATTTGATAAGGTACTCCATGCAGGCTTATTGAGAAAGTGAGGAGACATGGGATCCAAGGGGACATTGCTTTGTGGATCCAGAACTGGCTTGCCTATGGAAGACAAAGAGTGGTTGTAGATGGGTCACATTCTGCATGGAGGTCAGTCACCAGTGGTGTGTCTCAGGGATCTGTTCTGGGACCCCTACTCTTTGTGATATTTATAACTGACCTGGATGAGGAAGTGGAGGGATGCGTTAGTAAATTTGCTGATGACACAAGGGTTTGGGGTGTTGTGGATAGTGTGGAGGGCTGTCAGAGGTTACAGCGGGACATTGATAAGATGCAAAACTGGGCTGAGAAGTGGCAGATGGAGTCCAACCCAGGTAAGTGTGAAGTGGTTCATTTTGGTCAGTCAAATATGATGGTAGAATATAGTATTAATGGTAAGACTCTTGGCAGTGTGGAGGATCAGAGGGATCTTGGGGTCCGAGTCCATAGGACACTCAAAGCTGCTACACAGGTTGATAAGAAGGCATACCGTGTATTGGTCTTCATCAATCGTGGGATTGTCTTTAGGAGCCGAGAGGTAATGTTACAGCTATATAGGACCCTGGTCAGACCCCACTTGGAGTACTGTGCTCAGTTCTGGTCACCTCACTACAGGAAGGATGTGGAAACCATAGATAGCATGCAGAGGGGATTTACAAGGACGTTGCCAAAGGTCCCAATGAGCAGCGTCTTGAATGCTTCATATTTGCCTTCTTCCGGGGGCGACTGTATGAAATCCGCAATCTGGGCGGCCGTCTCCTGGTCAAGGGCGCTCACCACGTGGTAGTAACACGCGGAATCAGAGGATATCTGCCGAATCTGGAACTGGGCCTCTGCTTGGTCAAACCACACGCGTGGTCGCAGTGCCCAGGAAGTCGAAACTGCGTGAACAGATGAAGAGTCGGTCATCTTTGGTCCAAATCGCGTTTGGACCGTCGGGGTCACCAATGCAGGGATGTGCTACACACAGAGCTGGAGACGACTCGCAGTCGGTAACTGCTGACTTTATTTTTTATATTGTAGCGATGTGCTACACACAGAGCTGGAGACGACTCGCAGTCGGTAACTGCTGACTTTATTTTTTATACTGTAGCGATGTGCTACACACAGAGCTGGAGACGACTCGCAGTCGGTAACTGCTGACTTTATTTTTTATATTGTAGCGATGTGCTACACACAGAGCTGGAGACGACTCGCAGTCGGTAACTGCTGACTTTATTTTTTATACTGTAGCGATGTGCTACACACAGAGCTGGAGACGACTCGCAGTCGGTAACTGCTGACTTTATTTTTTATATTGTAGCGATGTGCTACACACAGAGCTGGAGACGACTCGCAGTCGGTAACTGCTGACTTTATTTTTTATACTGTAGCGATGTGCTACACACAGAGCTGGAGACGACTCGCAGTCGGTAACTGCTGACTTTATTTTTTATACTGTAGCGATGTGCTACACACAGAGCTGGAGACGACTCGCAGTCGGTAACTGCTGACTTTATTTTTTATACTGTAGCGATGTGCTACACACAGAGCTGGAGACGACTCGCAGTCGGTAACTGCTGACTTTATTTTTTATATTGTAGCGATGTGCTACACACAGAGCTGGAGACGACTCGCAGTCGGTAACTGCTGACTTTATTTTTTATACTGTAGCGATGTGCTACACACAGAGCTGGAGACGACTCGCAGTCGGTAACTGCTGACTTTATTTTTTATACTGTAGCGATGTGCTACACACAGAGCTGGAGACGACTCGCAGTCGGTAGGTCGTTTCGAGACAAGTTTATTCAAACTTCCCCAGCGCCCGCCCTCTCCGGGCGGAAATGACGTCAGAGGTGCATTACCAAAGTCTGCCCCTTCGCGCTGGCTATTTCTGCGCAGAAAGTGGGTCCCGCAAGCATTCCTTATGAAAACAGGTTGAGTGAACTCGGCCTTTTCTCCTTGGAGAGAGGGAGGATGAGAGGTGACCTGATAGAGGTGTACAAGATAATGAGAGGCATTGATCGTGTGGATAGTCAGAAGCTTTTCCCCAGGGCTGAAATTGCTAGCACGAGAGGGCATAGTTTTAAGGTGCTTGGAAGTAGGTACAGAGGAGATGTCAGGGGTAAGTCTTTTTTTACTCAGAGAGTGGTGAGTGTGTGGAATGGGCTGCCGGCAGCGGTGCTGGAGGCAGAGGCGATAGGGTCTTTTAAGAGACTCCTGGATGGCTACATGGAGCTTAGAAAAATAGAGGGCTATGGGTAAAGCCTAGTTTGGCACAGCTTCGTGGGCCGAAGGGCCTGTATTAACATAGAAAACCTACAGCACAATACAGGCCCTTCAGCCCTCAAAGTTGTGCCGAACATGTCCCTATTGTGCTGTATGTTCTATGTTTCTGGCAGTACCCAATGGGTTGGGCAGCAAATGGGAAAAGGAATCCTGAGGAGAGTTAACCCTTCAGATTTGATGCCTTTCCACCAGACTGATGACAGGTGACACACACAGTCAAATCCACACAAATGCCCACATACACACATAGAAAAAAATAAAGGAGAATTGGTTGATGTTATATACTTGGATTTTCAGAAAGCCTTTGACAAGGTGCCACATGAGGCTGCTTAGCAAGGTGGGTACCCATGGTATTACAAGGAAGGTTCTAGCATGGATAAAGCAGTGGCTAATTGGCAGGCAGCAAAGAGTGGGAATAAAGGGAGCTTTTCCTGGCTGGCTGCCAGTGATGAGAGGTGTTGGGACTGATTATTTTTACGTTTTATGTCAATGATGGAATTGATGGCTTTGTTGAAAGGTTTGCAGACAATACAAAGATAGGTGGAGGGGCAGGTAGTGTTGAGGAAGTAGAGAGGCTACAGAAGGACTTAACAGATTAGGAGAATAGGCAAAGAAATGGCAGATGAAATATAGTGTCAGGAAGTGTACGGTCATGCACTTTGGTATAAGAAATAAAAGGACTGAATATTTTCTAAATGGAGAGAAAAAATTAAAAAAACTAAGATGCATAGGGACAGGTTGAGTCTGTGCTGAGGAAGGCAAATGTGATGTTAACATTCCTTTCAAGAGAACTAGAATATAAAAGCAAAGATGTGATGTTGAAACGTTATAAAGCACTGGTGAGGCCTCACATGGAGTATTGTGAGCAGGTTTGGGCTTCTTATTTTGGAAAGAATGTGCTGAAGCAGAAGAGGGTTCAAAGAAGGTTCAGGAAAATGATTCCAGGATTGAATGGCTTGTCCTATGAAGAGTGTTTAATGTCTCTGGGCCTAATTCAGGAGAATGAGGGGAGACCTCTTTGAAACCTACCCAGTGGTGAAAGGCCTTGATAGAGTGGAGCTGGAGAGGATGTTTCCTCTGGTGGGAGAGTCTAAGACCAGACGACACAGCCTCAGAATAGAGGGATGTCCTTTTAGAAAAGAGATGAGGAGGAATTTCTTTAGCCAGAGAGTGGTGTTTCGGGAGAATTATTTGTCAAAGGCAGCCGTGAAGGCCAAGTTTTTATGTCTATTTAAGACAGTTTGATAGATTCTTAGTTGGTCAGGGCATGAAGGGATCTGGGGAGATGGCAGGATTCTGGGGCTGAGAGGAAAATTGGATCAGCCTTGATGAAATGTGAAGCAGTCTCAATGGGCTAAATGGCCTAATTCTGGTCTTATATCTCATGGTCTTGTACTTACACATGTACATACACACACACACTCACTGAGACACATACAGACAGACATGCATAAGCACACACACTGACATACACATTGACATGCACACACAGACACTGACATACACACACTGACATACACACATACATACAATGACTCACAAACATATTGACACACACTGATGACAGGTGGATGACCTGGTACACAGACTCAGTTTCTCTCCCCACAGATGCTGCCCAAACTGCTAAGTGTCTCCAGCGTTTTTTAATTCCAGAATTTCGGTGTCTTTTCTTTGGTTTTCAGCCAGTGACTGGGGTTATTGCAAAGTGCGCACATACTGTGAGGTACGGGGACAGTGAGACACTTGAGTACAGCATCACAGATTGTATGTTCAGACATCACAGGAGAATTCATCATTCAAGATTATCTAATGTCATTTCCAGTACACAAGTGTAAAGGAGAATTAATTAATTGTTACTCCAAACCCAATACATCACTAAGATGAAGAACACATTGTTAAAAAGTCATCATAAGTATAAAAACATAAACTGGCTGATATACAGAGATTGATTGTATCTATAAAGTTAAGCTAGGCACAGGAGTGTCTGGAGGGGTGGGTTAGTGGGTGGTGGTGTTGATCAGCCTTACTGCTTGGGGAAAGTAACTGTTTTGAGTCTGGTGGTCCTGGTGTAGCCTCCTACCTGGGGGGAGGGATACAAAGAGTCCATGAGCAGGGTGGGTGGGATCCTTCATGATATCACTGGCCCTTTTCCAGCATCCTTTTGTATGTCTGTCCTTGAGGATGTGTAGGCTGGTGCCAGTGATGCATTGGACAGTTTTGACTACTCGTTGAGCCTTCCTGTCTGCCACAGTGCAGCTTCTGTACAGTGTAGTAATGCAGCTTGTTAGGGTGCTCTCTACTGCACACCTCTCGAATGCCATGAGTATAGATGTGCATCATCCAGCTCTCTTCAGCCTCCTCGGAAATTAGAGGCTTCAGTGAGATTTCCATGGGTTCTGGAACCGTGAGAGATTGTGCGAGGAGTTTGAAGCTGCTCGCCTAAGAATTATGTCACCAGTCTGTGTGTTGCGGATGTTGTTGTTTTGCAGCAACACCACAGTGCAAAGACATAAAAGTCTAAGGTTTATCCAGAGACTCCCTCTCCCACCTCTGTTTGTCTCCCTTTGACCTGAACTTTGACCAGCCTGACCTGCTGAGTATGTCCAGCTGACCCTTTTCAATTCTGAATTAAAATGTATTGTGCCATTTTTGCACCATGTATTTTGTAATTTTTGTCTTTGCACTGTACTGCTGCCACCAAACATCCAATTTCTTCTCTGATTTCTGAATGAACAATGAACCCAAGTACACTACCCCATTATTTTGTTTCTTGGTCTTTGCTCTTCTTAAATTCTGGCATCCTCCCCCTTCCTTTCCACTCCCAGAGAAGGGCCTGGTCCAGAACGACTGTACATTTCCGTAGGTGCTGTCTGACTTGCTGAGTTCTTCCAACATTTTGTGTGTTTTGCTTTGTATTTCCAGCATCTGCAGAATTTATTGTTTATGAGAGTGTGTTGGGTGCATGGAATGCGCTGCCAGGGGTGGTGGTAGAGGCAGATATGATGGAGTCTCTTAAAGAGGCACTTGGATTTCAGGAAATGGAAGCATATGGATATTATGTGGGCAGAAGGGATGAAATAAGTTGGGCATTTGTTTAACAATTTAGTTTGGCACACCATTGTGGACTGTACTGCTCTATGTGGACAGGACAAGTTGTCTGGCAGCATCTATTGAGGAGAATAAACAGTTGACATTTCAGGTTGAGATCTGCCATCAGGACTAAGATACAAATTTGAGAAGGTTCATGGTGGTCCTGATGAAGGATCTCGTTCTGAACATTGACAGCTAATTCATTACATAAATGCCGCCTGATCTGCTGAGCTCCTCCAACATTCTGTGTGTTTTGCTCTGGATTTCCAGCATCTGCAGAATCCCATGTTTGTGTTAAATGGTGGTTTCACGGATTTGCGCTGTTCCCCAGTGCAGTGCTGCCATCTAATGGCACATCAGAACTCTGGCGGCAATTGACATCCCAGCTGGAAAAAAGTGCACAGGGCCCCCATAAAACAGACCATGTCTAATACCTGCTGTATTCAGTGGCAACATGACTCCCCCCCCCCCCCCCGGAAACAAGAAGTACTACCTGCTCTTTCTTTACAAGCAGTCAGCCGGCAGCCAGTTATAAAGAATTCAGACCGGGTAATGTCAATGAAAATAAATCTATATTGGGCATGAACATTCCAAAGTGCTTTACAAGAACTCTAGTAAAATTTGACATCAAGCTACACACAAGGGGATTTGGGGAAAATTACTATAACCTTGGTTACTTGAAGGAGGCAGAGTTAGTAGAGAGGTAGGTAGGATAAACTTACAACTTTTTAATTTTAACTGACAATGGAAGCTTTGTGGATAGATTTTCATTTTAGACAATTCCAGAATTTCGGATCCAAGCAGCTGAAGGCAGGGTGACTGCTAGTCCGAGGGAGCAGCAAAAACTAGAGTGAACATGATTACAGAAAAGTAGCACTGGGATCCTCAGGTGTGTGTGTAAGGCTTTAAGTGATAATGTAGGGAGACTTTGAATGACACTTCACAGTGAGCAGTAAAACAAGTTATCTCTCAGTCACAGCATAGTTTGTGTCTGCACAACTTAAGGACTCATCTTCCTTCCTCCCTTCCTCTTTTTCTTTCTTTTCTTTTTATGTATTTTCAGTTTGTTCTTTTGCACATTAGTTGTTTATCAGGGTCTGGCATTTTTCATTGATTCTATTGTATTTCTTTGTTGTGAATGCCTACAAGAAAATCAATCTCCGGGTTTCATATGGTGACGTATACGTACTTGTTGGAAATTTCTTTGACCATTCCCCATTATTAAAACATTTGTTTCCTGACAGTAAATGTGCCAGCTTCATCAATTCCCTCACCTGCACGAACAGCATCGCCCACTCAAAGGCAGATTGCTGCAGTCCAGTTATACGTACATACGTATGCCAGGACCGCTGTCATCAGCAAAACAAGGCTTTCTGCACCTCATGCTTCAATCCCAAGGAATGTCAGCTCACCACCTTTCCTTGTGCTTGGGTTTAGCCATTTCCTTATCTCTCGAGCTGGCAGACAACTGAAATGTCCTTTGTTCTATACAGTTTAGATAACCTGATTTCTGAGTCAATTCCCACTAAAGACAAGCTTTCCACTGAATGAGGGCAGCAAACATTGTGAATGGTGGGGCCATTGTAGTCTAGAAAGATCCAGAAGTACAGTCTCTAGTTCCCAGAAAGATGACACAGACAAGGTGCTGAAGAAAGCAAATGGCATGTGGTTAGGAGTCTTAGGTACTGGAATTGGGACAGCATGTTACAATATATTAGAGAGTATTGTGGTCACAACATTACAGGATGTGATTCAGTTAGAGAAGGTGCAGAAAAGATTATGAAGGATATGTTGGGACTGGAGGACTTATAAGGAGAGACTGGATAGGCTGGGACTGTTTCCCCTGGGATGAAAGAGGCCTTAGTGAAGAACTTTATAAAATCATGAGCGATACAGATAAAGAGAAATAATTAATCTTTTCCGCAGGATCGTGGATTCTAACATTAGAGGGTGTGGGCTTAAGATGAGAGGTGAAAGATTTAAAGGAATTGAGGTTTTCCACACAGTAGGTGGTGGGTAGATTGAACAAGTTGCCAGAGGAAGTGGTCAAGGCAGATACATTTATAATGGTTAAAAGGCATTTAGACAGCTAAATGGCTAGGAAAGGATTAGAGGGATATTGGCCCAACATAAGCTAATGCAACTCCCTAGTGTTGCGTAACTCCTGTCTACCTGATACACTCGCTGGCCATTTTATTAGGTACACCTATACATTAATACAAATGTACCATGGAGGAATTCTGACTGGCTGTATCACTGTCTGGTATGGTGGGGGTGGGGGGGGGGAGCATTACTTAAAATTTTTCTTGTTACACTTATTTTAACTTCACAATTCAGTAGACATACATATATGTACTTACAGTAATTCATATTTTTTCTCTACATTTATCATGTATTGCTTTGTACTGATGGCACAAAGTTTACACATTTCACGACATATGCCTGTGAAACTGATTCTGATATCTAATCGTGTGGCAGCAACTCAATGTATAAAAGCATGCAGACTTGGTTAAGAGGTTCAGACCAAACACCAGAATGGGGAGGAAATGTGATCTAAGTGACTTTGACCATTGGAATGATCGTTGGTGCCAGATGGGGTGATCTCCTGGGAGTTTCACACACAACAGTCTCTAGAGTTTACAGAGAGTGGTGCAAAAAACAAAAAAAGCATCCAGTGAGCAGCAGTTCTGTGGGTGAAAAGTTTTGTTAATGAGAGAGGTCAGAGGAGAACGGTCAAACTGACAGGGAGACTACAGTAACTCAAATAACCACTTGTTACTACAGTGATGTGCAGAAGAGCATTGCAGAATGCACAACACAATGAACCTTGAAGTGGAAGGACTACAGTAGCGGCAGACCGAATAAAGTGGACACTGTGTGTACAGTGTATCTGATGGTGTACACAACCCGTAAATCCAAACCCCCAAAAATGCATTGTTGCTTAGGAATATTCATTCTTATTTTATCTTCAGGATCTTTAATATTTTTAATGTCTTGCAGTATGTTCTGGTTTTAATATTGACAAACTTTCAGACTTTGCTTTGTCCACTCTCTCTCCTGAGATCCCTTCATATTCCTGGAGACTAAAATCACAGCTACTCACTTGCCAGAGTAACAGCACAGACATAGGCCCCTTTGGCCCAACCAGTTGATGCAGACCACGTGCCCATTCAGCTAGTCCCAATTTCCTCAGTTCAGCCCATATCCCTCTGAGCCCCGCTCCTCCATGTACTTATCCACAGCTTCTTGAAAACTATTGTATCCACTTCATCTAGTAGCTTATCGGTGAGAAAGCCTCCCACAAAATCCCTTTTAAACCTTTCCTCTCTCATTCCAAACCTAATTTTATTTTTATTTAGAGATACAACACAGAACAGACCCTTCTAGCCCACTACGTTGCGCCGCCCAGAAACCTACCAATTTAACTCCAGCCTTGTCAGTGGATAATTTACAATTAACCTACTAACTGGTACACCTTTGGACTGTGGGAAGAAACTGGAAGAAACCCATGCACTCATGGCCTAATTCAGCTCTTATAGCTTATGGTCTTATGAGAAGGATGTACAAGCTCCTCACAGATGATGCCACAATGGAACTCCGGACTCCGACATTCCTAGCAGTAACCACCACCATGGCACCCTATCCTTGGGAAAAGACCTTATCCTTGCCTCTCATAGTTTTAGACTATGACTTCTGTAAGTTTAAACTTCTGTAAGTTTACCAATCATTCTCCTACATTCCAAGGAATAAGGACCCAGCCTGGTGAACCTCTACCCCACTAACTCAGGTCCTCTAGTCCTGGCAACATCCTTGTAAATCTTCTCTGCACTCTTTCCAGTTTAACCACATCTTTCCTATCAGAGAGACCAAAACCGTACACAAAACTCCCAAGTGCAGCCTTACCAATGACTTGTCCAACTGCAACATAATGACCCAGCTCCAGTACTCAGTGCCTGGACTGATGAAGGCTTGTCTGCCCACCCCAGTGGTGCCTTCATCATAGCCAGTCATTTCAATCAAGCCAACTTTAAGACAGTATTCCCTAAATTTTGCTGGAATGTGAAATATCCCACAGGGCAACAACACACTGACCCAGGTTTACACTGATGTTGTGGGCGCATACAGGAATCTCCTGTGCCCTCACCTGGAACTTCTGACCACCCCAGCCTACACCAGTGATAAGGAAGGCAAAGACAGTATGGCCTGAGGAAGCTGTATCACAGCTTTGTGTGCACAGACTTGAAGCTGTCTGCACGCCAAACAATACAAGATTTGGGATTGACTTACAGCAGAGGTTCCCAAGATGTTTCATGCCAATGAGCTTTACCATTAACCGAGGGGTCCATGGAACCCCTGATTTTAGAGGAATTCACTACCACAGTGATGCACTATATCAAATACTGTCACCAGCAATAAAAACATCCACCTATTCCAGAATCAGAAGCCCAGGATAAACAATGAAATCTGGTACCCACTGCTTTCAGATCCAGTGACAATGCAGCATACAGCAAAGACAGGTCAAATCTTAAAGAGGCATGATAACTGGCAAGTACAGATAGAGACACTTCAATAACACCACCAACCCCCACGCATCATCCACCATCGACTATAAAGGAAACATCTCCTGCCCTGCAAGGAGCAACGACACACTAAGGAGCTAATTTCTTTGCTCAGTCTGACAGGGACAATGAACCAACCAGTGATGAAAGCCTTAATGCCAGAGAAGAACACAAGGGGTGAGACATGCTCTACACACAAAGCAGCTGAACCAGATGGTGTACTCAGGGACAGTGCTGATCAGCAGCTCCCCCTGCGTACTCAAAGCATCAACTGTCAAACCAATCCCAAAGCCTCAATGACTACAGACCGGCTGCACTCACACCCTTGACCACCAAGTGCCTGGAGAGTGGTTTTGTTCCACATTAGGAATGCCATCCATCCCTGTTACTCTGGACCAGAGCCAAGTTTGCCTATCAGGCAAACAGATCAACTGAGTACATCACCTCCATCACGCTCCACATCGTACTGGAACACCTGGAGCATAAGGACACCTATGCCAGAATGCTTCTTATTGACTACAGTTCTGCCTTCAACACCATACTCCCCAACAAGTTGACCATCCATCTACACAATCTGGGAGACAATACATGAATTTGCAACTGGATTCTGAACTTCCTCACCAGTCGCACAAAGACAGTCAGACTAAGCAAGTACACATCAGCCTCCCTGAGCCTGAACACTGGTCACTGCAGAGATGTTCACTGAGCCCACTCCTTTATACCCTTTTCACCCACGTCTGTCCCCCTGAACACTGGTCACTGCAGAGATGTTCACTGAGCCCACTCCTTTATACCCTTTTTACCCACGTCTGTGCCCCTGAACACTGGTCACTGCAGAGATGTTCACTGAGCCCACTGCTTTATACCCTTTTTACCCACGTCTGTCCCCCTGAACACTGGTCACTGCAGAGATGTTCACTGAGCCCACTCCTTTATACCCTTTTTACCCACGTCTGTGCCCCTGAACACTGGTCACTGCAGAGATGTTCACTGAGCCCACTGCTTTATACCCTTTTTACCCACGTCTGTCCCCCTGAACACTGGTCACTGCAGAGATGTTCACTGAGCCCACTCCTTTATACCCTTTTTACCCACGTCTGTGCCCCTGAACACTGGTCACTGCAGAGATGTTCACTGAGCCCACTCCTTTATACCCTTTTTACCCACGTCTGTGCCCCTGCCTCAGTCACCAACTCCATCAAGTATGCAAATGACCAGTGATTGCATTAATTACAAATAACAATGAAACAGCATCCAGAGGAGGCGCAGAAACTGTTCGAATGTCGGAATAGCCATAACCTTTCACACAGCATCAAAAGAAACCGAACAAAATGATTACTGACTTCAGGAAATCAAGGTGGTAAGAACAAGCCCTATTGTTCCTAAACAGTGAAGCAGTGGAAAGGGTTTCCAGCTTTAAGTTCTTGGGAGTGAACATCAAGCCCAGCTCTCTTGGACCAACCACACATCCTTGATAGTAGGGAAGTCTCAGCAGCACCTACACTATCTTAGAAATCAAAAGAGAGCAAAGCTGCCCCAAAAACTGCTGGTAGACATTTACTGATGTGCCATTGAGAGCATGCTCACCAACTGCAACAAAATTGACCAGAAAGCACTTCACTGAGTGATCACGACTACACAGAACATCATTGGGACAAGAGTACCAGATATGGAAACTATCTACGAGTCACGCTATGCATGGCAGGCTTGCAACATTGTGATGGACTCCTCCCACCCCAGTAATCACCTGTTCGATCTGCTACCATATGGTAGGAGATACAGAAACCTCTCTGTATGGATATCCAGACTGAAAAACAGCTTTATCCCCAGGACTGTCCTGCAACTGAACATTACTTCCCTCACCCCCAACACCTACCCGTAGACTGTAGGTACCATGAACTATTTCCAAGTGCAATATATGGGCATGTGCAATATTTGGGTTTAAATTGGGCAGCTACCTTCCTTTGATTTCAGATCTCTTTGTTCTTATTAAATTTCAGCTTTAATTCTTGCTGTTTTATATTTGGTAATAGTATTTTATAACATGGGCATGCATAACGTTTGAATGGGGCAGCTACTGTTTCTTTTAATTTTAGAGATGTTTGTTTTTAATTCAGTTGTAACTTAGGTGACATTCTAAATAACTCAGACATTTTAAATTTACTCATTGTTATTTTAGTGATTGAATGGCCAGTCTGTTGTTTTGCACTGAGTGGAGTAGCTCTGTCTGCAATCTCATGGTCGTCAGCAATGACAATAAAGCTCTAACTTCTAAACTGCTTTTTCATCATTCTGTCTACCTGTAACGCTACTTTCAGTGAACTATGCATGTGTATCCCCCTTATGCCTGTTTTTGTTTCCCACTGGCAGTCTGCTCACCTTCCAATGACTTTGCACAATGATTTCTCTGATCGTTAAAGTGCAGTATGAAACCTGCTTAGATTTTACATCTCTCTATAACTACAACAGATTAGCTGGTTGTGTCCACATCTTATTGAATCAACACATCTGTTGTAAACTAGCACTGTTTTTAAATTGGCAAAGACAGGAATCTTTTAAAATCATTTTAAAGATTTTCCATGAATATGTGCTAAACAAAATAATCCCCAAAAACACTTGGTGGCCACTTTATTTTCTAACCCGTTCGTGGTCACTGTTGTAACATGTGGCTATGAATTACTGTTACCTTCCTGTCAGCTTGAACCAGTCTGGCCATTTGCCTCTGATTCAAAGTTCAAAGTACATGTGTCACAATGCTGAGAATCATTTTCTTGTGGGCATTCACAGTAAATACAAGAAACAAATACAGTCAATGAAAGACGGCACCCAACAGTTTGGACAAATAACCAGTGTGTGTGAAAAACAACTGTGTAAGTACAAAAAGAAAGAAAAAAAATAAGCCAATAAATATCAAGATGAAGAGTCCTTGAAAGTGAGTCACCAGATTGTGGGCACAGCTCAGTATCGGGGTGAGTGAAGTCCAAGAGTCTGATGGTTGGGGGTTAATAACTGTTCCCGAACCTGGTGCTGTTGGACCTGAGGCTCCTGTACCTCCTTCCTGATGGTAGCAGCGAGAAGAGAGCATGGCCTGGATGGTGGGGGGTCCCTGGTGATAGATGCTCCGTGTAGATGTGCTCAATGGTGGGGCTTTAAGCCAAACACAAGAATCAGGATGCACACAGTTAGACTTTTACATTTAAAATTACTCCTTTTAATAAAGATGTTGATGACAAACTTAAGACTGCTGTTAAAGCTCAGACACTGATAACATCACAAGATCTGGTGTCAAGGTCATGCTAATGACAGAGGATTATAAAAATATTTGACTTTTCACAGTGCCAACAAACCCTACCAAGGTATTTGCCTGCACAGCCAAGCAATACCATCAAGCTCAGCCAAGCACGTTTACAGATCTCAAACTGTGCAGTGGCTATGAATATTAATATTAACACTCTTCAATTCAAAATTAAACAAAATTCCACAACAAATTTTCAGAAAAAGGACCTTAGGCTGAGGATTGCAGGATAACCTTCAAGTAGTTTCCAGACTACCCTAAAATGAAACACGTTCATCTTATCAAACACTTTTAATCTGCATAACCTCATTGTCAATGGTAATGATATCCACAGCAGAAAAGTGACCCAGATCCAGCAGCAGTGTGAAGTTCGATAACCCCATCAGACAGCAGCTCCTGTCCAATCACATCCCACAAGTAGAAGCAGCAACAAGATGAAAGTCACCATGTCACCTAAGGGACAAACACACTGGTGATTAGTATTACTTGAACAGGAGGAGTGTTTTCCTGCCACTGAAGTCAACCATAACAACATGCAGCTTACCACAGCCTCTCATCAAAACACACCTTACACAATCAGGAAAGCTCAGCTACACTTCTCCTTTCTGAGGTGTGTTTGATAATACTCACATTACTCCACAGATGAGCAGTAGACAGGGCCACACAGTAGCAGTAACAAGGAGCATCGCAGTGTGGTACGGAAACTGCACTGCAGCGGACAGGAAGGCTCTACAATGGATAGTCAAAACTGCCTAATGCATCACCTGCACCAGCCTACCCATCATCAAGGACATGTGTACAGAAAAATGCCAGAAAACCAAAATAAAAGATTCCGCCCCCCCCCACCCCCCTGCTCATGGACTGTTTGTCACACTCCCACCAGGAGTCTGGTATGTACCATCCACACCAGGACCACCAGACTCAAAATTAGTTACCTTCCCTAACCAGTGAGGCTGATCAACACCTCCAGCCACTAACCCACCCCTCCATATCCAACCACCACTACTTCATCATTTCCTGTCAGTCACCTTATGTACAGACACTCCTGTGCTCAGAGTCACTTTATGGACCTACATTTATATTTATTGGTTTTTCATTATTGTGTTCTTGACCTTGCTGTTGTTTGTGCTGGATTGGATTATTCTCCTTTGCACTCAAATACTGGAAATGACATTAAACAATGTTGAAACTTGAAAGGAAACAGTCAACTGAGTTTTTCATGGTTGTTCTATGGCCTTTGACTCAACACCATGTACAACTTAAGGTGACCTAGCTGACACAACTGCGTGGTCATGTCGGTGACCGTGAGCTGACACAACTTTGTGGTCCTGTCGGTGACCGTGATCTGACACAACTGTGTGGTCATGTCAGTGACTGTGATCCGACACAACTGTGTGGTCCTGTCGGTGACTGTGATCTGACACAACTGTGTGGTCCTGTCGGTGACTGTGACCTGACACAACTGCGTGGCCCTGTCGGTGACTGTGATCCGACACAACTGCGTGGTCCTGTCGGTGACTGTGATTTGACACTACTGTGTGGTCCTGTCGGTGACTGTGACCTGACACAACTGTGTGGCCCTGTCGGTGACTGTGATCCGACACAACTGTGTGGTCCTGTCGGTGACTGTGATCTGACACAACTGTGTGGTCCTGTCGGTGACTGTGACCTGACACAACTGCGTGGCCCTGTCGGTGACCGTGATCTGACACAACTGTGTGGCCCTGTTGGTGACTGAGCTGACACAACTGTGTGTTCCTGTCGGTGACTGTGAGCGTGATCTGACACAACTGCGTGGTCCTGTCGCTGACTGTGAGCGTGATCTGACACAACTGCGTGGCCCTGTCGCTGACTGTGACCATGATCTGACTGTGTGGTCCTGTCAGTGACAGTGATCTGACACAACTGCGTGGTCCTGTCGGTGACTGTGACCGTGATCTGACACGACTGTGTGGTCCTGTCGGTGACTGTGACCGTGATCTGACACGACTGTGTGGTCCTGTCGGTGACTGAGCTGACACAACTGTGTGGTCCTGTCGGTGACTGTGATCTGACACTACTGTGTGGTCCTGTCGGTGAACGTGATCTGACAGAACTGTGTGGTCCTGTCGGTGACAGTGATCTGACACAACTGTGTGGTCCTGTCGGTGACTGTGATCTGACACAACTGTGTGGTCCGGTCGGTGAACGTGATCTGACACAACTGTGTGGTCCTGTCGGTGACTGTGATCTGACACAACTGTGTGGTCATGTCGCTGACTGTGATCTGACACAACTGTGTGGTCCTGTCGGTGACTGTGACTATGACCTCACACATCTGCATGGCCCTGTTGGTGACTGTGGCCGTGATCTGACACAACTGTGTGGTCATGTCAGTGACTGATCTGACACAACTGTGTGGTCCTGTCAGTGACTGAGCTGACACAACTGTGTGGTCCTGTCGGTGACTGTGATCCGACACAACTGTGTGGTCCTGTCGGTGACTGTGATCCGACACAACTGTGTGGTCCTGTCGGTGACTGTGATCCGACACAACTGTGTGGTCCTGTCGGTGTCCGTGATCTGACACAACTGTGTGGTCCTGTCGGTGACCGTGATCTGACACAACTGTGTGGTCCTGTTGGTGACTGTGACCTGACACAACTGCGTGGCCCTGTCGGTGACCGTGATCCGACACAACTGCGTGGTCCTGTCGGTGACTGTGAGCGTGATCTGACACAACTGCGTGGCCCTGTCGGTGACTGTGACCGTGATCTGACACAACTGCGTGGCCCTGTCGGTGACTGTGACTGTGAACTGACACAACTGCGTGGCCCTGTCGCTGACTGTGACCGTGATCTGACACAACTGCGTGGCCCTGTCGGTGACTGTGACCGTGATCTGACACAACAGTGTGGTCCTATCGGTGACTGTGACCGTGATCTGACACAACTGTGTGGCCCTGTCGGTGACCGTGATCCGACACAACTGTGTGGTCCTGTCGGTGACTGTGAGCGTGATCTGACACAACTGCGTGGCCCTGTCGGTGACTGTGACCGTGATCTGACACAACTGCGTGGCCCTGTCGGTGACTGTGACAGTGATCTGACACAACTGCGTGGCCCTGTCGGTGACTGTGACCGTGATCTGACACAACTGTGTGGTCCTGTCGGTGACTGTGACTGTGAACTGACACAACTGTGTGGTCCTGTCGGTGACTGTGACTGTGATCTGACTGTGTGGTCCTGTCAGTGACAGTGATCTGACACAACTGCGTGGTCCTGTCGGTGACTGTGACCGTGGTCTGACACAACTGTGTGGTCCTGTCGGTGACTGTGACCGTGATCTGACACAACTGTGTGGTCCTGTCGGTGCCTGTGATCTGACACTACTGTGTGGTCCTGTCGGTGAACGTGATCTGACACAACTGTGTGGTCCTGTCGGTGACTGTGATCTGACACTACTGTGTGGTCCTGTCGGTGAACGTGATCTGACAGAACTGTGTGGTCCTGTCGGTGACTGTGATCTGACACAACTGTGTGGTCCTGTCGGTGACTGTGACTGTGATCTGACTGTGTGGTCCTGTCAGTGACAGTGATCTGACACAACTGCGTGGCCCTGTCGGTGACTGTGACAGTGATCTGACACAACTGCGTGGCCCTGTCGGTGACTGTGACCGTGATCTGACACAACTGTGTGGTCCTGTCGGTGACTGTGACTGTGAACTGACACAACTGTGTGGTCCTGTCGGTGACTGTGACTGTGATCTGACTGTGTGGTCCTGTCAGTGACAGTGATCTGACACAACTGCGTGGTCCTGTCGGTGACTGTGACCGTGGTCTGACACAACTGTGTGGTCCTGTCGGTGACTGTGACCGTGATCTGACACAACTGTGTGGTCCTGTCGGTGCCTGTGATCTGACACTACTGTGTGGTCCTGTCGGTGAACGTGATCTGACACAACTGTGTGGTCCTGTCGGTGACTGTGATCTGACACTACTGTGTGGTCCTGTCGGTGAACGTGATCTGACAGAACTGTGTGGTCCTGTCGGTGACTGTGATCTGACACAACTGTGTGGTCCTGTCGGTGACTGTGAGCGTGATCTGACACAACTGCGTGGCCCTGTCGGTGACTGTGACCGTGATCTGACACAACTGCGTGGCCCTGTCGGTGACTGTGACAGTGATCTGACACAACTGCGTGGCCCTGTCGGTGACTGTGACCGTGATCTGACACAACTGTGTGGTCCTGTCGGTGACTGTGACTGTGAACTGACACAACTGTGTGGTCCTGTCGGTGACTGTGACTGTGATCTGACTGTGTGGTCCTGTCAGTGACAGTGATCTGACACAACTGCGTGGTCCTGTCGGTGACTGTGACCGTGGTCTGACACAACTGTGTGGTCCTGTCGGTGACTGTGACCGTGATCTGACACAACTGTGTGGTCCTGTCGGTGCCTGTGATCTGACACTACTGTGTGGTCCTGTCGGTGAACGTGATCTGACACAACTGTGTGGTCCTGTCGGTGACTGTGATCTGACACTACTGTGTGGTCCTGTCGGTGAACGTGATCTGACAGAACTGCGTGGTCCTGTCGGTGACTGTGACCGTGGTCTGACACAACTGTGTGGTCCTGTCGGTGACTGTGACCGTGATCTGACACAACTGTGTGGTCCTGTCGGTGCCTGTGATCTGACACTACTGTGTGGTCCTGTCGGTGAACGTGATCTGACACAACTGTGTGGTCCTGTCGGTGACTGTGATCTGACACTACTGTGTGGTCCTGTCGGTGAACGTGATCTGACAGAACTGTGTGGTCCTGTCGGTGACTGTGATCTGACACAACTGTGTGGTCCTGTCGGTGACTGTGAGCGTGATCTGACACAACTGCGTGGCCCTGTCGGTGACTGTGACCGTGATCTGACACAACTGCGTGGCCCTGTCGGTGACTGTGACAGTGATCTGACACAACTGCGTGGCCCTGTCGGTGACTGTGACCGTGATCTGACACAACTGTGTGGTCCTGTCGGTGACTGTGACTGTGAACTGACACAACTGTGTGGTCCTGTCGGTGACTGTGACTGTGATCTGACTGTGTGGTCCTGTCAGTGACAGTGATCTGACACAACTGCGTGGTCCTGTCGGTGACTGTGACCGTGGTCTGACACAACTGTGTGGTCCTGTCGGTGACTGTGACCGTGATCTGACACAACTGTGTGGTCCTGTCGGTGCCTGTGATCTGACACTACTGTGTGGTCCTGTCGGTGAACGTGATCTGACACAACTGTGTGGTCCTGTCGGTGACTGTGATCTGACACTACTGTGTGGTCCTGTCGGTGAACGTGATCTGACAGAACTGTGTGGTCCTGTCGGTGACTGTGATCTGACACAACTGTGTGGTCCTGTCGGTGACTGTGAGCGTGATCTGACACAACTGCGTGGCCCTGTCGGTGACTGTGACCGTGATCTGACACAACTGCGTGGCTCTGTCGGTGACTGTGACAGTGATCTGACACAACTGCGTGGCTCTGTCGGTGACTGTGACAGTGATCTGACACAACTGTGTGGTCCTGTCGGTGACTGTGATCTGACACAACTGTGTGGTCCTGTCGGTGACTGTGACCTGACACAACTGCGTGGCCCTGTCGGTGACCGTGATCTGACACAACTGTGTGGCCCTGTTGGTGACTGAGCTGACACAACTGTGTGTTCCTGTCGGTGACTGTGAGCGTGATCTGACACAACTGCGTGGTCCTGTCGCTGACTGTGAGCGTGATCTGACACAACTGCGTGGCCCTGTCGCTGACTGTGACCATGATCTGACTGTGTGGTCCTGTCAGTGACAGTGATCTGACACAACTGCGTGGTCCTGTCGGTGACTGTGACCGTGATCTGACACGACTGTGTGGTCCTGTCGGTGACTGTGACCGTGATCTGACACGACTGTGTGGTCCTGTCGGTGACTGAGCTGACACAACTGTGTGGTCCTGTCGGTGACTGTGATCTGACACTACTGTGTGGTCCTGTCGGTGAACGTGATCTGACAGAACTGTGTGGTCCTGTCGGTGACAGTGATCTGACACAACTGTGTGGTCCTGTCGGTGACTGTGATCTGACACAACTGTGTGGTCCGGTCGGTGAACGTGATCTGACACAACTGTGTGGTCCTGTCGGTGACTGTGATCTGACACAACTGTGTGGTCATGTCGCTGACTGTGATCTGACACAACTGTGTGGTCCTGTCGGTGACTGTGACTATGACCTCACACATCTGCATGGCCCTGTTGGTGACTGTGGCCGTGATCTGACACAACTGTGTGGTCATGTCAGTGACTGATCTGACACAACTGTGTGGTCCTGTCAGTGACTGAGCTGACACAACTGTGTGGTCCTGTCGGTGACTGTGATCCGACACAACTGTGTGGTCCTGTCGGTGACTGTGATCCGACACAACTGTGTGGTCCTGTCGGTGACTGTGATCCGACACAACTGTGTGGTCCTGTCGGTGTCCGTGATCTGACACAACTGTGTGGTCCTGTCGGTGACCGTGATCTGACACAACTGTGTGGTCCTGTTGGTGACTGTGACCTGACACAACTGCGTGGCCCTGTCGGTGACCGTGATCCGACACAACTGCGTGGTCCTGTCGGTGACTGTGAGCGTGATCTGACACAACTGCGTGGCCCTGTCGGTGACTGTGACCGTGATCTGACACAACTGCGTGGCCCTGTCGGTGACTGTGACTGTGAACTGACACAACTGCGTGGCCCTGTCGCTGACTGTGACCGTGATCTGACACAACTGCGTGGCCCTGTCGGTGACTGTGACCGTGATCTGACACAACAGTGTGGTCCTATCGGTGACTGTGACCGTGATCTGACACAACTGTGTGGCCCTGTCGGTGACCGTGATCCGACACAACTGTGTGGTCCTGTCGGTGACTGTGAGCGTGATCTGACACAACTGCGTGGCCCTGTCGGTGACTGTGACCGTGATCTGACACAACTGCGTGGCCCTGTCGGTGACTGTGACAGTGATCTGACACAACTGCGTGGCCCTGTCGGTGACTGTGACCGTGATCTGACACAACTGTGTGGTCCTGTCGGTGACTGTGACTGTGAACTGACACAACTGTGTGGTCCTGTCGGTGACTGTGACTGTGATCTGACTGTGTGGTCCTGTCAGTGACAGTGATCTGACACAACTGCGTGGTCCTGTCGGTGACTGTGACCGTGGTCTGACACAACTGTGTGGTCCTGTCGGTGACTGTGACCGTGATCTGACACAACTGTGTGGTCCTGTCGGTGCCTGTGATCTGACACTACTGTGTGGTCCTGTCGGTGAACGTGATCTGACACAACTGTGTGGTCCTGTCGGTGACTGTGATCTGACACTACTGTGTGGTCCTGTCGGTGAACGTGATCTGACAGAACTGTGTGGTCCTGTCGGTGACTGTGATCTGACACAACTGTGTGGTCCTGTCGGTGACTGTGACTGTGATCTGACTGTGTGGTCCTGTCAGTGACAGTGATCTGACACAACTGCGTGGCCCTGTCGGTGACTGTGACAGTGATCTGACACAACTGCGTGGCCCTGTCGGTGACTGTGACCGTGATCTGACACAACTGTGTGGTCCTGTCGGTGACTGTGACTGTGAACTGACACAACTGTGTGGTCCTGTCGGTGACTGTGACTGTGATCTGACTGTGTGGTCCTGTCAGTGACAGTGATCTGACACAACTGCGTGGTCCTGTCGGTGACTGTGACCGTGGTCTGACACAACTGTGTGGTCCTGTCGGTGACTGTGACCGTGATCTGACACAACTGTGTGGTCCTGTCGGTGCCTGTGATCTGACACTACTGTGTGGTCCTGTCGGTGAACGTGATCTGACACAACTGTGTGGTCCTGTCGGTGACTGTGATCTGACACTACTGTGTGGTCCTGTCGGTGAACGTGATCTGACAGAACTGTGTGGTCCTGTCGGTGACTGTGATCTGACACAACTGTGTGGTCCTGTCGGTGACTGTGAGCGTGATCTGACACAACTGCGTGGCCCTGTCGGTGACTGTGACCGTGATCTGACACAACTGCGTGGCCCTGTCGGTGACTGTGACAGTGATCTGACACAACTGCGTGGCCCTGTCGGTGACTGTGACCGTGATCTGACACAACTGTGTGGTCCTGTCGGTGACTGTGACTGTGAACTGACACAACTGTGTGGTCCTGTCGGTGACTGTGACTGTGATCTGACTGTGTGGTCCTGTCAGTGACAGTGATCTGACACAACTGCGTGGTCCTGTCGGTGACTGTGACCGTGGTCTGACACAACTGTGTGGTCCTGTCGGTGACTGTGACCGTGATCTGACACAACTGTGTGGTCCTGTCGGTGCCTGTGATCTGACACTACTGTGTGGTCCTGTCGGTGAACGTGATCTGACACAACTGTGTGGTCCTGTCGGTGACTGTGATCTGACACTACTGTGTGGTCCTGTCGGTGAACGTGATCTGACAGAACTGCGTGGTCCTGTCGGTGACTGTGACCGTGGTCTGACACAACTGTGTGGTCCTGTCGGTGACTGTGACCGTGATCTGACACAACTGTGTGGTCCTGTCGGTGCCTGTGATCTGACACTACTGTGTGGTCCTGTCGGTGAACGTGATCTGACACAACTGTGTGGTCCTGTCGGTGACTGTGATCTGACACTACTGTGTGGTCCTGTCGGTGAACGTGATCTGACAGAACTGTGTGGTCCTGTCGGTGACTGTGATCTGACACAACTGTGTGGTCCTGTCGGTGACTGTGAGCGTGATCTGACACAACTGCGTGGCCCTGTCGGTGACTGTGACCGTGATCTGACACAACTGCGTGGCCCTGTCGGTGACTGTGACAGTGATCTGACACAACTGCGTGGCCCTGTCGGTGACTGTGACCGTGATCTGACACAACTGTGTGGTCCTGTCGGTGACTGTGACTGTGAACTGACACAACTGTGTGGTCCTGTCGGTGACTGTGACTGTGATCTGACTGTGTGGTCCTGTCAGTGACAGTGATCTGACACAACTGCGTGGTCCTGTCGGTGACTGTGACCGTGGTCTGACACAACTGTGTGGTCCTGTCGGTGACTGTGACCGTGATCTGACACAACTGTGTGGTCCTGTCGGTGCCTGTGATCTGACACTACTGTGTGGTCCTGTCGGTGAACGTGATCTGACACAACTGTGTGGTCCTGTCGGTGACTGTGATCTGACACTACTGTGTGGTCCTGTCGGTGAACGTGATCTGACAGAACTGTGTGGTCCTGTCGGTGACTGTGATCTGACACAACTGTGTGGTCCTGTCGGTGACTGTGAGCGTGATCTGACACAACTGCGTGGCCCTGTCGGTGACTGTGACCGTGATCTGACACAACTGCGTGGCTCTGTCGGTGACTGTGACAGTGATCTGACACAACTGCGTGGCCCTGTCGGTGACTGTGACCGTGATCTGACACAACTGTGTGGTCCTGTCGGTGACTGTGACTGTGAACTGACACAACTGTGTGGTCCTGTCGGTGACTGTGACTGTGATCTGACTGTGTGGTCCTGTCAGTGACAGTGATCTGACACAACTGCGTGGTCCTGTCGGTGACTGTGACCGTGGTCTGACACAACTGTGTGGTCCTGTCGGTGACTGTGACCGTGATCTGACACAACTGTGTGGTCCTGTCGGTGCCTGTGATCTGACACTACTGTGTGGTCCTGTCGGTGAACGTGATCTGACACAACTGTGTGGTCCTGTCGGTGACTGTGATCTGACACAACTGCGTGGTCCTGTCGGTGACTGTGATTTGACACTACTGTGTGGTCCTGTCGGTGACTGTGACCTGACACAACTGTGTGGCCCTGTCGGTGACTGTGATCCGACACAACTGTGTGGTCCTGTCGGTGACTGTGATCTGACACAACTGTGTGGTCCTGTCGGTGACTGTGACCTGACACAACTGCGTGGCCCTGTCGGTGACCGTGATCTGACACAACTGTGTGGCCCTGTTGGTGACTGAGCTGACACAACTGTGTGTTCCTGTCGGTGACTGTGAGCGTGATCTGACACAACTGCGTGGTCCTGTCGCTGACTGTGAGCGTGATCTGACACAACTGCGTGGCCCTGTCGCTGACTGTGACCATGATCTGACTGTGTGGTCCTGTCAGTGACAGTGATCTGACACAACTGCGTGGTCCTGTCGGTGACTGTGACCGTGATCTGACACGACTGTGTGGTCCTGTCGGTGACTGTGACCGTGATCTGACACGACTGTGTGGTCCTGTCGGTGACTGAGCTGACACAACTGTGTGGTCCTGTCGGTGACTGTGATCTGACACTACTGTGTGGTCCTGTCGGTGAACGTGATCTGACAGAACTGTGTGGTCCTGTCGGTGACAGTGATCTGACACAACTGTGTGGTCCTGTCGGTGACTGTGATCTGACACAACTGTGTGGTCCGGTCGGTGAACGTGATCTGACACAACTGTGTGGTCCTGTCGGTGACTGTGATCTGACACAACTGTGTGGTCATGTCGCTGACTGTGATCTGACACAACTGTGTGGTCCTGTCGGTGACTGTGACTATGACCTCACACATCTGCATGGCCCTGTTGGTGACTGTGGCCGTGATCTGACACAACTGTGTGGTCATGTCAGTGACTGATCTGACACAACTGTGTGGTCCTGTCAGTGACTGAGCTGACACAACTGTGTGGTCCTGTCGGTGACTGTGATCCGACACAACTGTGTGGTCCTGTCGGTGACTGTGATCCGACACAACTGTGTGGTCCTGTCGGTGACTGTGATCCGACACAACTGTGTGGTCCTGTCGGTGTCCGTGATCTGACACAACTGTGTGGTCCTGTCGGTGACCGTGATCTGACACAACTGTGTGGTCCTGTTGGTGACTGTGACCTGACACAACTGCGTGGCCCTGTCGGTGACCGTGATCCGACACAACTGCGTGGTCCTGTCGGTGACTGTGAGCGTGATCTGACACAACTGCGTGGCCCTGTCGGTGACTGTGACCGTGATCTGACACAACTGCGTGGCCCTGTCGGTGACTGTGACTGTGAACTGACACAACTGCGTGGCCCTGTCGCTGACTGTGACCGTGATCTGACACAACTGCGTGGCCCTGTCGGTGACTGTGACCGTGATCTGACACAACAGTGTGGTCCTATCGGTGACTGTGACCGTGATCTGACACAACTGTGTGGCCCTGTCGGTGACCGTGATCCGACACAACTGTGTGGTCCTGTCGGTGACTGTGAGCGTGATCTGACACAACTGCGTGGCCCTGTCGGTGACTGTGACCGTGATCTGACACAACTGCGTGGCCCTGTCGGTGACTGTGACAGTGATCTGACACAACTGCGTGGCCCTGTCGGTGACTGTGACCGTGATCTGACACAACTGTGTGGTCCTGTCGGTGACTGTGACTGTGAACTGACACAACTGTGTGGTCCTGTCGGTGACTGTGACTGTGATCTGACTGTGTGGTCCTGTCAGTGACAGTGATCTGACACAACTGCGTGGTCCTGTCGGTGACTGTGACCGTGGTCTGACACAACTGTGTGGTCCTGTCGGTGACTGTGACCGTGATCTGACACAACTGTGTGGTCCTGTCGGTGCCTGTGATCTGACACTACTGTGTGGTCCTGTCGGTGAACGTGATCTGACACAACTGTGTGGTCCTGTCGGTGACTGTGATCTGACACTACTGTGTGGTCCTGTCGGTGAACGTGATCTGACAGAACTGTGTGGTCCTGTCGGTGACTGTGATCTGACACAACTGTGTGGTCCTGTCGGTGACTGTGACTGTGATCTGACTGTGTGGTCCTGTCAGTGACAGTGATCTGACACAACTGCGTGGCCCTGTCGGTGACTGTGACAGTGATCTGACACAACTGCGTGGCCCTGTCGGTGACTGTGACCGTGATCTGACACAACTGTGTGGTCCTGTCGGTGACTGTGACTGTGAACTGACACAACTGTGTGGTCCTGTCGGTGACTGTGACTGTGATCTGACTGTGTGGTCCTGTCAGTGACAGTGATCTGACACAACTGCGTGGTCCTGTCGGTGACTGTGACCGTGGTCTGACACAACTGTGTGGTCCTGTCGGTGACTGTGACCGTGATCTGACACAACTGTGTGGTCCTGTCGGTGCCTGTGATCTGACACTACTGTGTGGTCCTGTCGGTGAACGTGATCTGACACAACTGTGTGGTCCTGTCGGTGACTGTGATCTGACACTACTGTGTGGTCCTGTCGGTGAACGTGATCTGACAGAACTGTGTGGTCCTGTCGGTGACTGTGATCTGACACAACTGTGTGGTCCTGTCGGTGACTGTGAGCGTGATCTGACACAACTGCGTGGCCCTGTCGGTGACTGTGACCGTGATCTGACACAACTGCGTGGCCCTGTCGGTGACTGTGACAGTGATCTGACACAACTGCGTGGCCCTGTCGGTGACTGTGACCGTGATCTGACACAACTGTGTGGTCCTGTCGGTGACTGTGACTGTGAACTGACACAACTGTGTGGTCCTGTCGGTGACTGTGACTGTGATCTGACTGTGTGGTCCTGTCAGTGACAGTGATCTGACACAACTGCGTGGTCCTGTCGGTGACTGTGACCGTGGTCTGACACAACTGTGTGGTCCTGTCGGTGACTGTGACCGTGATCTGACACAACTGTGTGGTCCTGTCGGTGCCTGTGATCTGACACTACTGTGTGGTCCTGTCGGTGAACGTGATCTGACACAACTGTGTGGTCCTGTCGGTGACTGTGATCTGACACTACTGTGTGGTCCTGTCGGTGAACGTGATCTGACAGAACTGCGTGGTCCTGTCGGTGACTGTGACCGTGGTCTGACACAACTGTGTGGTCCTGTCGGTGACTGTGACCGTGATCTGACACAACTGTGTGGTCCTGTCGGTGCCTGTGATCTGACACTACTGTGTGGTCCTGTTGGTGAACGTGATCTGACACAACTGTGTGGTCCTGTCGGTGACTGTGATCTGACACTACTGTGTGGTCCTGTCGGTGAACGTGATCTGACAGAACTGTGTGGTCCTGTCGGTGACTGTGATCTGACACAACTGTGTGGTCCTGTCGGTGACTGTGAGCGTGATCTGACACAACTGCGTGGCCCTGTCGGTGACTGTGACCGTGATCTGACACAACTGCGTGGCCCTGTCGGTGACTGTGACAGTGATCTGACACAACTGCGTGGCCCTGTCGGTGACTGTGACCGTGATCTGACACAACTGTGTGGTCCTGTCGGTGACTGTGACTGTGAACTGACACAACTGTGTGGTCCTGTCGGTGACTGTGACTGTGATCTGACTGTGTGGTCCTGTCAGTGACAGTGATCTGACACAACTGCGTGGTCCTGTCGGTGACTGTGACCGTGGTCTGACACAACTGTGTGGTCCTGTCGGTGACTGTGACCGTGATCTGACACAACTGTGTGGTCCTGTCGGTGCCTGTGATCTGACACTACTGTGTGGTCCTGTCGGTGAACGTGATCTGACACAACTGTGTGGTCCTGTCGGTGACTGTGATCTGACACTACTGTGTGGTCCTGTCGGTGAACGTGATCTGACAGAACTGTGTGGTCCTGTCGGTGACTGTGATCTGACACAACTGTGTGGTCCTGTCGGTGACTGTGAGCGTGATCTGACACAACTGCGTGGCCCTGTCGGTGACTGTGACCGTGATCTGACACAACTGCGTGGCCCTGTCGGTGACTGTGACAGTGATCTGACACAACTGCGTGGCCCTGTCGGTGACTGTGACCGTGATCTGACACAACTGTGTGGTCCTGTCGGTGACTGTGACTGTGAACTGACACAACTGTGTGGTCCTGTCGGTGACTGTGACTGTGATCTGACTGTGTGGTCCTGTCAGTGACAGTGATCTGACACAACTGCGTGGTCCTGTCGGTGACTGTGACCGTGGTCTGACACAACTGTGTGGTCCTGTCGGTGACTGTGACCGTGATCTGACACAACTGTGTGGTCCTGTCGGTGCCTGTGATCTGACACTACTGTGTGGTCCTGTCGGTGAACGTGATCTGACACAACTGTGTGGTCCTGTCGGTGACTGTGATCTGACACTACTGTGTGGTCCTGTCGGTGAACGTGATCTGACAGAACTGTGTGGTCCTGTCGGTGACTGTGATCTGACACAACTGTGTGGTCCTGTCGGTGACTGTGATCTGACACAACTGTGTGGTCCTGTCGGTGACTGTGACCTGACACAACTGCGTGGCCCTGTCGGTGACCGTGATCCGACACAACTGCGTGGCCCTGTCGGTGACTGTGACTGTGACCTGACACAACTGCGTGGTCCTGTCGGTGACTGTGACCGTGATCTGACACGACTGTGTGGTCCTGTCGGTGACTGTGACCGTGATCTGACACGACTGTGTGGTCCTGTCGGTGACTGAGCTGACACAACTGTGTGGTCCTGTCGGTGACTGTGATCTGACACTACTGTGTGGTCCTGTCGGTGAACGTGATCTGACAGAACTGTGTGGTCCTGTCGGTGACTGTGATCCGACACAACTGTGTGGTCCTGTCGGTGACTGTGATCCGACACAACTGTGTGGTCCTGTCGGTGACTGTGATCTGACACAACTGTGTGGTCCTGTCGGTGTCCGTGATGTGACACAACTGTGTGGTCCTGTCGGTGACCGTGATCTGACACAACTGTGTGGTCCTGTCGGTGACTGTGACCTGACACAACTGCGTGGCCCTGTCGGTGACCGTGATCCGACACAACTGTGTGGTCCTGTCGGTGACTGTGAGCGTGATCTGACACAACTGCGTGGCCCTGTCGGTGACTGTGACCGTGATCTGACACAACTGCGTGGCCCTGTCGGTGACTGTGACTGTGAACTGACACAATTGCGTGGCCCTGTCGGTGACTGTGACCGTGATCTGACACAACTGCGTGGCCCTGTCGGTGACTGTGACCGTGATCTGACACAACTGTGTGGTCCTATCGGTGACTGTGACCGTGATCTGACACAACTGTGCGGCCCTGTCGGTGACCGTGATCCGACACAACTGTGTGGTCCTGTCGGTGACTGTGAGCGTGATCTGACACAACTGCGTGGCCCTGTCGGTGACTGTGACCGTGATCTGACACAACTGCGTGGCCCTGTCGGTGACTGTGACCGTGATCTGACACAACTGTGTGGTCCTGTCGGTGACTGTGACTGTGATCTGACACAACTGTGTGGTCCTGTCGGTGACTGTGACCGTGATCTGACTGTGTGGTCCTGTCAGTGACAGTGATCTGACACAACTGCGTGGTCCTGTCGGTGACTGTGACCGTGGTCTGACACAACTGTGTGGTCCTGTCGGTGACTGTGACCGTGATCTGACACAACTGTGTGGTCCTGTCGGTGACTGTGACCGTGATCTGACACAACTGTGTGGTCCTGTCGGTGCCTGTGATCTGACACTACTGTGTGGTCCTGTCGGTGACTGTGATCTGACACAACTGTGTGGTCCTGTCGGTGACTGTGATCTGACACTACTGTGTGGTCCTGTCGGTGAACGTGATCTGACAGAACTGTGTGGTCCTGTCGGTGAATGTGATCTGACACAACTGTGTGGTCCTGTCGGTGACTGTGATCTGACACAACTGTGTGGTCCTGTCGGTGACTGTGACCTGACACAACTGCGTGGCCCTGTCGGTGACCGTGATCCGACACAACTGCGTGGCCCTGTCGGTGACTGTGACTGTGACCTGACACAACTGCGTGGTCCTGTCGGTGACTGTGACCGTGATCTGACACGACTGTGTGGTCCTGTCGGTGACTGTGACCGTGATCTGACACGACTGTGTGGTCCTGTCGGTGACTGAGCTGACACAACTGTGTGGTCCTGTCGGTGACTGTGATCTGACACTACTCTGTGGTCCTGTCGGTGAACGCGATCTGACAGAACTGTGCGGTCCTGTCGGTGACTGTGATCTGACACAACTGTGTGGTCCTGTCGGTGACTGTGATCTGACACAACTGTGCGGTCCTGTCGGTGAACGTGATCTGACACAACTGTGTGGTCCTGTCGGTGACTGTGATCTGACCCAACTGTGTGGTCATGTCGGTGACTGTGATCTGACACAACTGTGTGGTCCTGTCGGTGACTGTGACTGTGACCTGACACAACTGCGTGGCCCTGTCGGTGACCGTGATCCGACACAACTGCGTGGCCCTGTCGGTGACTGTGATCTGACACAACTGTGTGGTCCTGTCGGTGACTGAGCTGACACAACTGTGGGGTCCTGTTGGTGACTGTGAGCGTGATCTGACACAACTGCGTGGCCCTGCGGCTGACTGTGATCTGACACAACTGTGTGGTCCTGTCGGTGACTGTGACTATGACCTCACACATCTGTGTGGTCCTGTCGGTGACTGTGACCGTGATCTGACACGACTGTGTGGTCCTGTCGGTGAACGTGATCTGACAGAACTGTGTGGTCCTGTCGGTGACCGTGATCCGACACAACTGCGTGGCCCTGTCGGTGACTGTGACCGTGACCTGACACAACTGTGTGGTCCTGTCGGTGTCCGTGATCTGACACAACTGTGTGGTCCTGTCGGTGACTGTGACCGTGATCTGACACAACTGTGTGGTCCTGTCGGTGACTGTGACCTGACACAACTGCGTGGCCCTGTCGGTGACCGTGATCCGACACAACTGTGTGGTCCTGTCGGTGACTGAGCTGACACAACTGTGTGGTCCTGTTGGTGACTGTGATCTGACACAACTGCGTGGCCCTGTCGGTGACTGTGACCGTGATCTGACACAACTGTGTGGTCCTGTCGGTGACTGTGACTGTGAACTGACACAACTGTGTGGTCCTGTCGGTGACTGTGACCGTGATCTGACTGTGTGGTCCTGTCAGTGACAGTGATCTGACACAACTGCGTGGTCCTGTCGGTGACTGTGACCGTGGTCTGACACAACTGTGTGGTCCTGTCGGTGACTGTGACCGTGATCTGACACAACTGTGTGGTCCTGTCGGTGACTGTGACCGTGATCTGACACAACTCTGTGGTCCTGTCGGTGCCTGTGATCTGACACTACTGTGTGGTCCTGTCGGTGACTGTGATCTGACACAACTGTGTGGTCCTGTTGGTGACTGTGACCTGACACAACTGCGTGGCCCTGTCGGTGACCGTGATCCGACACAACTGCGTGGTCCTGTCGGTGACTGTGAGCGTGATCTGACACAACTGCGTGGCCCTGTCGGTGACTGTGACCGTGATCTGACACAACTGCGTGGCCCTGTCGGTGACTGTGACTGTGAACTGACACAACTGCGTGGCCCTGTCGCTGACTGTGACCGTGATCTGACACAACTGCGTGGCCCTGTCGGTGACTGTGACCGTGATCTGACACAACAGTGTGGTCCTATCGGTGACTGTGACCGTGATCTGACACAACTGTGTGGCCCTGTCGGTGACCGTGATCCGACACAACTGTGTGGTCCTGTCGGTGACTGTGAGCGTGATCTGACACAACTGCGCGGCCCTGTCGGTGACTGTGACCGTGATCTGACACAACTGCGTGGCCCTGTCGGTGACTGTGACAGTGATCTGACACAACTGCGTGGCCCTGTCGGTGACTGTGACCGTGATCTGACACAACTGTGTGGTCCTGTCGGTGACTGTGACTGTGAACTGACACAACTGTGTGGTCCTGTCGGTGACTGTGACTGTGATCTGACTGTGTGGTCCTGTCAGTGACAGTGATCTGACACAACTGCGTGGTCCTGTCGGTGACTGTGACCGTGGTCTGACACAACTGTGTGGTCCTGTCGGTGACTGTGACCGTGATCTGACACAACTGTGTGGTCCTGTCGGTGCCTGTGATCTGACACTACTGTGTGGTCCTGTCGGTGAACGTGATCTGACACAACTGTGTGGTCCTGTCGGTGACTGTGATCTGACACTACTGTGTGGTCCTGTCGGTGACTGTGATCTGACACAACTGTGTGGTCCTGTCGGTGACTGTGATCTGACACAACTGTGTGGTCCTGTCGGTGACTGTGATCTGACACAACTGTGTGGTCCTGTCGGTGACTGTGATCTGACACAACTGCGTGGTCCTGTCGGTGACTGTGATCTGACACAACTGCGTGGTCCTGTCGGTGACTGTGATCTGACACAACTGCGTGGCCCTGTCGGTGACTGAGGTGACACAACTGTGTGGTCCTGTCGGTGACCGTGATCTGACACAACTGCGTGGTCCTGTCGGTGACTGTGATCTGACACAACTGCGTGGTCCTGTCGGTGACTGTGATCTGACACAACTGTGTGGTCCTGTCGGTGACTGTGAGCATGATCTGACAGAACTGTGTGGTCCTGTCGGTGACTGTGATCTGACACAACTGTGTGGTCCTGTCGGTGACTGTGATCTGACACAACTGTGTGGTCCTGTCGGTGACTGTGACCTGACACAACTGCGTGGCCCTGTCGGTGACCGTGATCCGACACAACTGCGTGGCCCTGTCGGTGACTGTGACTGTGACCTGACACAACTGCGTGGTCCTGTCGGTGACTGTGACCGTGATCTGACACGACTGTGTGGTCCTGTCGGTGACTGTGACCGTGATCTGACACGACTGTGTGGTCCTGTCGGTGACTGAGCTGACACAACTGTGTGGTCCTGTCGGTGACTGTGATCTGACACTACTCTGTGGTCCTGTCGGTGAACGCGATCTGACAGAACTGTGCGGTCCTGTCGGTGACTGTGATCTGACACAACTGTGTGGTCCTGTCGGTGACTGTGATCTGACACAACTGTGCGGTCCTGTCGGTGAACGTGATCTGACACAACTGTGTGGTCCTGTCGGTGACTGTGATCTGACCCAACTGTGTGGTCATGTCGGTGACTGTGATCTGACACAACTGTGTGGTCCTGTCGGTGACTGTGACTGTGACCTGACACAACTGCGTGGCCCTGTCGGTGACCGTGATCCGACACAACTGCGTGGCCCTGTCGGTGACTGTGATCTGACACAACTGTGTGGTCCTGTCGGTGACTGAGCTGACACAACTGTGGGGTCCTGTTGGTGACTGTGAGCGTGATCTGACACAACTGCGTGGCCCTGCGGCTGACTGTGATCTGACACAACTGTGTGGTCCTGTCGGTGACTGTGACTATGACCTCACACATCTGTGTGGTCCTGTCGGTGACTGTGACCGTGATCTGACACGACTGTGTGGTCCTGTCGGTGAACGTGATCTGACAGAACTGTGTGGTCCTGTCGGTGACCGTGATCCGACACAACTGCGTGGCCCTGTCGGTGACTGTGACCGTGACCTGACACAACTGTGTGGTCCTGTCGGTGTCCGTGATCTGACACAACTGTGTGGTCCTGTCGGTGACTGTGACCGTGATCTGACACAACTGTGTGGTCCTGTCGGTGACTGTGACCTGACACAACTGCGTGGCCCTGTCGGTGACCGTGATCCGACACAACTGTGTGGTCCTGTCGGTGACTGAGCTGACACAACTGTGTGGTCCTGTTGGTGACTGTGATCTGACACAACTGCGTGGCCCTGTCGGTGACTGTGACCGTGATCTGACACAACTGTGTGGTCCTGTCGGTGACTGTGACTGTGAACTGACACAACTGTGTGGTCCTGTCGGTGACTGTGACCGTGATCTGACTGTGTGGTCCTGTCAGTGACAGTGATCTGACACAACTGCGTGGTCCTGTCGGTGACTGTGACCGTGGTCTGACACAACTGTGTGGTCCTGTCGGTGACTGTGACCGTGATCTGACACAACTGTGTGGTCCTGTCGGTGACTGTGACCGTGATCTGACACAACTCTGTGGTCCTGTCGGTGCCTGTGATCTGACACTACTGTGTGGTCCTGTCGGTGACTGTGATCTGACACAACTGTGTGGTCCTGTTGGTGACTGTGACCTGACACAACTGCGTGGCCCTGTCGGTGACCGTGATCCGACACAACTGCGTGGTCCTGTCGGTGACTGTGAGCGTGATCTGACACAACTGCGTGGCCCTGTCGGTGACTGTGACCGTGATCTGACACAACTGCGTGGCCCTGTCGGTGACTGTGACTGTGAACTGACACAACTGCGTGGCCCTGTCGCTGACTGTGACCGTGATCTGACACAACTGCGTGGCCCTGTCGGTGACTGTGACCGTGATCTGACACAACAGTGTGGTCCTATCGGTGACTGTGACCGTGATCTGACACAACTGTGTGGCCCTGTCGGTGACCGTGATCCGACACAACTGTGTGGTCCTGTCGGTGACTGTGAGCGTGATCTGACACAACTGCGCGGCCCTGTCGGTGACTGTGACCGTGATCTGACACAACTGCGTGGCCCTGTCGGTGACTGTGACAGTGATCTGACACAACTGCGTGGCCCTGTCGGTGACTGTGACCGTGATCTGACACAACTGTGTGGTCCTGTCGGTGACTGTGACTGTGAACTGACACAACTGTGTGGTCCTGTCGGTGACTGTGACTGTGATCTGACTGTGTGGTCCTGTCAGTGACAGTGATCTGACACAACTGCGTGGTCCTGTCGGTGACTGTGACCGTGGTCTGACACAACTGTGTGGTCCTGTCGGTGACTGTGACCGTGATCTGACACAACTGTGTGGTCCTGTCGGTGCCTGTGATCTGACACTACTGTGTGGTCCTGTCGGTGAACGTGATCTGACACAACTGTGTGGTCCTGTCGGTGACTGTGATCTGACACTACTGTGTGGTCCTGTCGGTGACTGTGATCTGACACAACTGTGTGGTCCTGTCGGTGACTGTGATCTGACACAACTGTGTGGTCCTGTCGGTGACTGTGATCTGACACAACTGTGTGGTCCTGTCGGTGACTGTGATCTGACACAACTGCGTGGTCCTGTCGGTGACTGTGATCTGACACAACTGCGTGGTCCTGTCGGTGACTGTGATCTGACACAACTGCGTGGCCCTGTCGGTGACTGAGGTGACACAACTGTGTGGTCCTGTCGGTGACCGTGATCTGACACAACTGCGTGGTCCTGTCGGTGACTGTGATCTGACACAACTGCGTGGTCCTGTCGGTGACTGTGATCTGACACAACTGTGTGGTCCTGTCGGTGACTGTGAGCATGATCTGACAGAACTGTGTGGTCCTGTCGGTGACTGTGATCTGACACAACTGTGTGGTCCTGTCGGTGACTGTGATCTGACACAACTGTGTGGTCCTGTCGGTGACTGTGATCTGACACAACTGCGTGGTCCTGTCGGTGACTGTGATCTGTCACAACTGCGTGGTCCTGTCGGTGACTGTGACCGTGATCTGACTGTGTGGTCCTGTCGGTGACTGTGATCTGACACAACTCTGTGGTCCTGTCGGTGACTGTGACCTGACACAACTGCGTTGCCCTGTCGGTGACCGTGATCCGATCCAACTGCGTGGCCCTGTCGGTGACTGTGATCTGACACAACTGTGTGGTCCTGTCGGTGACTGTGACTGTGACCTGACACAACTGCGTGGTCCTGTCGGTGACTGTGATCTGACACAACTGCGTGGCCCTGTCGGTGACTGTGATCTGACACAACTGCGTGGTCCTGTCGGTGACTGTGATCTGACACAACTGCGTGGCCCTGTCGGTGACTGTGATCTGACACAACTGCGTGGTCCTGTCTGTGACTGTGATCTGACACAACTGCGTGGTCCTGTTTGTGACTGTGATCTGACACAACTGTGTGCTCCTGTCGGTGACTGTGATCTGACACAACTGCGTGGTCCTGTCGGTGACTGTGATCTGACACAACTGCGTGGTCCTGTCGGTGACTGTGATCTGACACAACTGCGTGGTCCTGTCGGTGACTGAGGTGACACAATTGCGTGGTCCTGTCGGTGACTGAGGTGACACAACTGTGTGGTCCTGTCGGTGACTGTGATCTGACACAACTGTGTGGTCCTGTCGGTGACTGTGAGCGTGATCTGACACAACTGTGTGGTCCTGTCGGTGACCGTGATCTGACACAACTGTGTGGTCCTGTCGGTGACTGTGATCTGACACAACTGCGTGGCCCTGTCGGTGACTGTGATCTGACACAACTGTGTGGCCCTGTCGGTGACTGTGATCTGACACAACTGCGTGGCCCTGTCGGTGACTGAGGTGACACAACTGCGTGGTCCTGTCGGTGACCGTGATCTGACACAACTGCGTGGTCCTGTCGGTGACCGTGATCTGACACAACTGTGTGGTCCTGTCGGTGACTGTGATCTGACACAACTGTGTGGTCCTGTCGGTGACTGTGAGCGTGATCTGACACAACTGTCTGGTCCTGTCGGTGACTGAGGTGACACAACTGTTTTTTCCTGTCGGTGACTGTGATCAGACACAACTGTGTGGTCCTGTCGGTGACTGTGAGCGTGATCTGACACAACTGTGTGGTCCTGTCGGTGACCGTGATCTGACACAACTGTGTGGTCCTGTCGGTGACTGTGATCTGACACAACTGTGTGGTCCTGTCGGTGACTGTGAGCGTGATCTGACACAACTGTGTGGTCCTGTCGGTGACTGAGGTGACACAACTGTGTGGTCCTGTCGGTGACTGTGATCTGACACAACTGCGAGGCCCTGTCGGTGACCGTGATCCGACACAACGGTGTGGCCCTGTCGGTGACTGAGCTGACACAACTGTGTGGTCCTGTCGGTGACTGTGAGCATGATCTGACACAACTGTGTGGTCCTGTCGGTGACTGTGATCTGACACAACTGTGTGGTCCTGTCGGTGACTGTGATCTGACACAACTGCGTGGCCCTGTCGGTGACTGTGATCTGACACAACTGCGTGGCCCTGTCGGTGACTGTGATCTGACACAACTGCGTGGTCCTGTCGGTGACTGTGATCTGACACAACTGCGTGGCCCTGTCGGTGACTGTGATCTGACACAACTGCGTGGTCCTGTCTGTGACTGTGATCTGACACAACTGCGCGGTCCTGTTTGTGACTGTGATCTGACACAACTGTGTGGTCCTGTCGGTGACTGTGATCTGACACAACTGCGTGGTCCTGTCGGTGACTGTGATCTGACACAACTGCGTGGTCCTGTCGGTGACTGTGATCTGACACAACTGCGTGGTCCTGTCGGTGACTGAGGTGACACAACTGCGTGGTCCTGTCGGTGACTGAGGTGACACAACTGTGTGGTCCTGTCGGTGACTGTGATCTGACACAACTGTGTGGTCCTGTCGGTGACTGTGAGCGTGATCTGACACAACTGTGTGGTCCTGTCGGTGACCGTGATCTGACACAACTGTGTGGTCCTGTCGGTGACTGTGATCTGACACAACTGCGTGGCCCTGTCGGTGACTGTGATCTGACACAACTGTGTGGCCCTGTCGGTGACTGTGATCTGACACAACTGCGTGGCCCTGTCGGTGACTGAGGTGACACAACTGCGTGGTCCTGTCGGTGACCGTGATCTGACACAACTGCGTGGTCCTGTCGGTGACCGTGATCTGACACAACTGTGTGGTCCTGTCGGTGACTGTGATCTGACACAACTGTGTGGTCCTGTCGGTGACTGTGAGCGTGATCTGACACAACTGTGTGGTCCTGTCGGTGACTGAGGTGACACAACTGTTTTTTCCTGTCGGTGACTGTGATCAGACACAACTGTGTGGTCCTGTCGGTGACTGTGAGCGTGATTTGACACAACTGTGTGGTCCTGTCGGTGACCGTGATCTGACACAACTGTGTGGTCCTGTCGGTGACTGTGATCTGACACAACTGTGTGGTCCTGTCGGTGACTGTGAGCGTGATCTGACACAACTGTGTGGTCCTGTCGGTGACTGTGATCTGACACAACTGTGTGGTCCTGTCGGTGACTGTGATCTGACACAACTGCGTGGCCCTGTCGGTGACCGTGATCCGACACAACGGTGTGGCCCTGTCGGTGACTGAGCTGACACAACTGTGTGGTCCTGTCGGTGACTGTGATCTGACACAACTGTGTGGTCCTGTCGGTGACTGTGATCTGACACAACTGCGTGGTCCTGTCGGTGACTGTGATCTGACACAACTGCGTGGTCCTGTCGGTGACTCTGATCTGACACAACTGCGTGGTCCTGTCGGTGACTGTGATCTGACACAACTGTGTGGTCCTGTCGGTGACTGAGGTGACACAACTGCGTGGTCCTGTCGGTGACTGTGATCTGACACAACTGTGTGGTCCTGTCGGTGACTGAGCTGACACAACTGTGGGGTCCTGTTGGTGACTGTGAGCGTGATCTGACACAACTGCGTGGCCCTGCGGCTGACTGTGATCTGACACAACTGTGTGGTCCTGTCGGTGACTGTGACTATGACCTCACACATCTGTGTGGTCCTGTCGGTGACTGTGACCGTGATCTGACACGACTGTGTGGTCCTGTCGGTGAACGTGATCTGACAGAACTGTGTGGTCCTGTCGGTGACCGTGATCCGACACAACTGCGTGGCCCTGTCGGTGACTGTGACCGTGACCTGACACAACTGTGTGGTCCTGTCGGTGTCCGTGATCTGACACAACTGTGTGGTCCTGTCGGTGACTGTGACCGTGATCTGACACAACTGTGTGGTCCTGTCGGTGACTGTGACCTGACACAACTGCGTGGCCCTGTCGGTGACCGTGATCCGACACAACTGTGTGGTCCTGTCGGTGACTGAGCTGACACAACTGTGTGGTCCTGTTGGTGACTGTGATCTGACACAACTGCGTGGCCCTGTCGGTGACTGTGACCGTGATCTGACACAACTGTGTGGTCCTGTCGGTGACTGTGACTGTGAACTGACACAACTGTGTGGTCCTGTCGGTGACTGTGACCGTGATCTGACTGTGTGGTCCTGTCAGTGACAGTGATCTGACACAACTGCGTGGTCCTGTCGGTGACTGTGACCGTGGTCTGACACAACTGTGTGGTCCTGTCGGTGACTGTGACCGTGATCTGACACAACTGTGTGGTCCTGTCGGTGACTGTGACCGTGATCTGACACAACTCTGTGGTCCTGTCGGTGCCTGTGATCTGACACTACTGTGTGGTCCTGTCGGTGACTGTGATCTGACACAACTGTGTGGTCCTGTTGGTGACTGTGACCTGACACAACTGCGTGGCCCTGTCGGTGACCGTGATCCGACACAACTGCGTGGTCCTGTCGGTGACTGTGAGCGTGATCTGACACAACTGCGTGGCCCTGTCGGTGACTGTGACCGTGATCTGACACAACTGCGTGGCCCTGTCGGTGACTGTGACTGTGAACTGACACAACTGCGTGGCCCTGTCGCTGACTGTGACCGTGATCTGACACAACTGCGTGGCCCTGTCGGTGACTGTGACCGTGATCTGACACAACAGTGTGGTCCTATCGGTGACTGTGACCGTGATCTGACACAACTGTGTGGCCCTGTCGGTGACCGTGATCCGACACAACTGTGTGGTCCTGTCGGTGACTGTGAGCGTGATCTGACACAACTGCGCGGCCCTGTCGGTGACTGTGACCGTGATCTGACACAACTGCGTGGCCCTGTCGGTGACTGTGACAGTGATCTGACACAACTGCGTGGCCCTGTCGGTGACTGTGACCGTGATCTGACACAACTGTGTGGTCCTGTCGGTGACTGTGACTGTGAACTGACACAACTGTGTGGTCCTGTCGGTGACTGTGACTGTGATCTGACTGTGTGGTCCTGTCAGTGACAGTGATCTGACACAACTGCGTGGTCCTGTCGGTGACTGTGACCGTGGTCTGACACAACTGTGTGGTCCTGTCGGTGACTGTGACCGTGATCTGACACAACTGTGTGGTCCTGTCGGTGCCTGTGATCTGACACTACTGTGTGGTCCTGTCGGTGAACGTGATCTGACACAACTGTGTGGTCCTGTCGGTGACTGTGATCTGACACTACTGTGTGGTCCTGTCGGTGACTGTGATCTGACACAACTGTGTGGTCCTGTCGGTGACTGTGATCTGACACAACTGTGTGGTCCTGTCGGTGACTGTGATCTGACACAACTGTGTGGTCCTGTCGGTGACTGTGATCTGACACAACTGCGTGGTCCTGTCGGTGACTGTGATCTGACACAACTGCGTGGTCCTGTCGGTGACTGTGATCTGACACAACTGCGTGGCCCTGTCGGTGACTGAGGTGACACAACTGTGTGGTCCTGTCGGTGACCGTGATCTGACACAACTGCGTGGTCCTGTCGGTGACTGTGATCTGACACAACTGCGTGGTCCTGTCGGTGACTGTGATCTGACACAACTGTGTGGTCCTGTCGGTGACTGTGAGCATGATCTGACAGAACTGTGTGGTCCTGTCGGTGACTGTGATCTGACACAACTGTGTGGTCCTGTCGGTGACTGTGATCTGACACAACTGTGTGGTCCTGTCGGTGACTGTGATCTGACACAACTGCGTGGTCCTGTCGGTGACTGTGATCTGTCACAACTGCGTGGTCCTGTCGGTGACTGTGACCGTGATCTGACTGTGTGGTCCTGTCGGTGACTGTGATCTGACACAACTCTGTGGTCCTGTCGGTGACTGTGACCTGACACAACTGCGTTGCCCTGTCGGTGACCGTGATCCGATCCAACTGCGTGGCCCTGTCGGTGACTGTGATCTGACACAACTGTGTGGTCCTGTCGGTGACTGTGACTGTGACCTGACACAACTGCGTGGTCCTGTCGGTGACTGTGATCTGACACAACTGCGTGGCCCTGTCGGTGACTGTGATCTGACACAACTGCGTGGTCCTGTCGGTGACTGTGATCTGACACAACTGCGTGGCCCTGTCGGTGACTGTGATCTGACACAACTGCGTGGTCCTGTCTGTGACTGTGATCTGACACAACTGCGTGGTCCTGTTTGTGACTGTGATCTGACACAACTGTGTGCTCCTGTCGGTGACTGTGATCTGACACAACTGCGTGGTCCTGTCGGTGACTGTGATCTGACACAACTGCGTGGTCCTGTCGGTGACTGTGATCTGACACAACTGCGTGGTCCTGTCGGTGACTGAGGTGACACAATTGCGTGGTCCTGTCGGTGACTGAGGTGACACAACTGTGTGGTCCTGTCGGTGACTGTGATCTGACACAACTGTGTGGTCCTGTCGGTGACTGTGAGCGTGATCTGACACAACTGTGTGGTCCTGTCGGTGACCGTGATCTGACACAACTGTGTGGTCCTGTCGGTGACTGTGATCTGACACAACTGCGTGGCCCTGTCGGTGACTGTGATCTGACACAACTGTGTGGCCCTGTCGGTGACTGTGATCTGACACAACTGCGTGGCCCTGTCGGTGACTGAGGTGACACAACTGCGTGGTCCTGTCGGTGACCGTGATCTGACACAACTGCGTGGTCCTGTCGGTGACCGTGATCTGACACAACTGTGTGGTCCTGTCGGTGACTGTGATCTGACACAACTGTGTGGTCCTGTCGGTGACTGTGAGCGTGATCTGACACAACTGTCTGGTCCTGTCGGTGACTGAGGTGACACAACTGTTTTTTCCTGTCGGTGACTGTGATCAGACACAACTGTGTGGTCCTGTCGGTGACTGTGAGCGTGATCTGACACAACTGTGTGGTCCTGTCGGTGACCGTGATCTGACACAACTGTGTGGTCCTGTCGGTGACTGTGATCTGACACAACTGTGTGGTCCTGTCGGTGACTGTGAGCGTGATCTGACACAACTGTGTGGTCCTGTCGGTGACTGAGGTGACACAACTGTGTGGTCCTGTCGGTGACTGTGATCTGACACAACTGCGAGGCCCTGTCGGTGACCGTGATCCGACACAACGGTGTGGCCCTGTCGGTGACTGAGCTGACACAACTGTGTGGTCCTGTCGGTGACTGTGAGCATGATCTGACACAACTGTGTGGTCCTGTCGGTGACTGTGATCTGACACAACTGTGTGGTCCTGTCGGTGACTGTGATCTGACACAACTGCGTGGCCCTGTCGGTGACTGTGATCTGACACAACTGCGTGGCCCTGTCGGTGACTGTGATCTGACACAACTGCGTGGTCCTGTCGGTGACTGTGATCTGACACAACTGCGTGGCCCTGTCGGTGACTGTGATCTGACACAACTGCGTGGTCCTGTCTGTGACTGTGATCTGACACAACTGCGCGGTCCTGTTTGTGACTGTGATCTGACACAACTGTGTGGTCCTGTTGGTGACTGTGATCTGACACAACTGCGTGGTCCTGTCGGTGACTGTGATCTGACACAACTGCGTGGTCCTGTCGGTGACTGTGATCTGACACAACTGCGTGGTCCTGTCGGTGACTGAGGTGACACAACTGCGTGGTCCTGTCGGTGACTGAGGTGACACAACTGTGTGGTCCTGTCGGTGACTGTGATCTGACACAACTGTGTGGTCCTGTCGGTGACTGTGAGCGTGATCTGACACAACTGTGTGGTCCTGTCGGTGACCGTGATCTGACACAACTGTGTGGTCCTGTCGGTGACTGTGATCTGACACAACTGCGTGGCCCTGTCGGTGACTGTGATCTGACACAACTGTGTGGCCCTGTCGGTGACTGTGATCTGACACAACTGCGTGGCCCTGTCGGTGACTGAGGTGACACAACTGCGTGGTCCTGTCGGTGACCGTGATCTGACACAACTGCGTGGTCCTGTCGGTGACCGTGATCTGACACAACTGTGTGGTCCTGTCGGTGACTGTGATCTGACACAACTGTGTGGTCCTGTCGGTGACTGTGAGCGTGATCTGACACAACTGTGTGGTCCTGTCGGTGACTGAGGTGACACAACTGTTTTTTCCTGTCGGTGACTGTGATCAGACACAACTGTGTGGTCCTGTCGGTGACTGTGAGCGTGATCTGACACAACTGTGTGGTCCTGTCGGTGACCGTGATCTGACACAACTGTGTGGTCCTGTCGGTGACTGTGATCTGACACAACTGTGTGGTCCTGTCGGTGACTGTGAGCGTGATCTGACACAACTGTGTGGTCCTGTCGGTGACTGTGATCTGACACAACTGTGTGGTCCTGTCGGTGACTGTGATCTGACACAACTGCGTGGCCCTGTCGGTGACCGTGATCCGACACAACGGTGTGGCCCTGTCGGTGACTGAGCTGACACAACTGTGTGGTCCTGTCGGTGACTGTGATCTGACACAACTGTGTGGTCCTGTCGGTGACTGTGATCTGACACAACTGCGTGGTCCTGTCGGTGACTGTGATCTGACACAACTGCGTGGTCCTGTCGGTGACTCTGATCTGACACAACTGCGTGGTCCTGTCGGTGACTGTGATCTGACACAACTGTGTGGTCCTGTCGGTGACTGAGGTGACACAACTGCGTGGTCCTGTCGGTGACTGTGATCTGACACAACAGTGTGGTCCTGTCGGTGACTGTGATCTGACACAACTGTGTGGTCCTGTCGGTGACTGTGATCTGACACAACTGCGTGGTCCTGTCGGTGACTGAGGTGACACAACTGTGTGGTCCTGTCGGTGACTGTGATCTGACACAACTGTGTGGTCCTGTCGGTGACTGTGATCTGACACAACTGTGTGGTCCTGTCGGTGACTGAGGTGACACAACTGCGTGGTCCTGTCGGTGACTGTGATCTGACACAACAGTGTGGTCCTGTCGGTGACTGTGAGCATGATCTGACAGAACTGTGTTGTCCTGTCGGTGACTGTGATCTGACACAACTGTGTGGTCGTCGGTGACTGTGATCTGACACAACTGTGTGGTCCTGTCGGTGACTGTGATCTGACACAACTGCGTGGTCCTGTCGGTGACTGTGATCTGACACAACTGCGTGGTCCTGTCGGTGACTGTGACCGTGATCTGACTGTGTGGTCCTGTCGGTGACTGTGATCTGACACAACTCTGTGGTCCTGTCGGTGACTGTGACCTGACACAACTGCGTTGCCCTGTCGGTGACCGTGATCCGATCCAACTGCGTGGCCCTGTCGGTGACTGTGATCTGACACAACTGTGTGGTCCTGTCGGTGACTGTGACTGTGACCTGACACAACTGCGTGGTCCTGTCGGTGACTGTGATCTGACACAACTGCGTGGCCCTGTCGGTGACTGTGATCTTACACAACTGCGTGGTCCTGTCGGTGACTGTGATCTGACACAACTGCGTGGCCCTGTCGGTGACTGTGATCTGACACAACTGCGTGGTCCTGTCTGTGACTGTGATCTGACACAACTGCGTGGTCCTGTTTGTGACTGTGATCTGACACAACTGTGTGGTCCTGTCGGTGACTGTGATCTGACACAACTGCGTGGTCCTGTCGGTGACTGTGATCTGACACAACTGCGTGGTCCTGTCGGTGACTGTGATCTGACACAACTGCGTGGTCCTGTCGGTGACTCAGGTGACACAACTGCGTGGTCCTGTCGGTGACTGAGGTGACACAACTGTGTGGTCCTGTCGGTGACTGTGATCTGACACAACTGTGTGGTCCTGTCGGTGACTGTGAGCGTGATCTGACACAACTGTGTGGTCCTGTCGGTGACCGTGATCTGACACAACTGTGTGGTCCTGTCGGTGACTGTGATCTGACACAACTGTGTGGTCCTGTCGGTGACTGTGATCTGACACAACTGTGTGGTCCTGTCGGTGACTGAGGTGACACAACTGCGTGGTCCTGTCGGTGACTGTGATCTGACACAACAGTGTGGTCCTGTCGGTGACTGTGATTTGACACAACTGTGTGGTCCTGTCTCTGACTGTGATCTGACACAACTGTGTGGTCCTGTCGGTGACTGTGATCTGACACAACTGTGTGGTCCTGTCGGTGACTGTGAGCGTGATCTGACACAACTGTGTGGTCCTGTCGGTGACTGAGGTGACACAACTGTGTGGTCCTGTCGGTGACTGTGATCTGACACAACTGCGTGGCCCTGTCGGTGACCGTGATCCGACACAACGGTGTGGCCCTGTCGGTGACTGAGCTGACACAACTGTGTGGTCCTGTCGGTGACTGTGAGCATGATCTGACACAACTGTGTGGTCCTGTCGGTGACTGTGATCTGACACAACTGTGTGGTCCTGTCGGTGACTGTGATCTGACACAACTGTGTGGTCCTGTCGGTGACTGTGATCTGACACAACTGCGTGGTCCTGTCGGTGACTGTGATCTGACACAACTGCGTGGTCCTGTCGGTGACTGTGATCTGACACAACTGCGTGGTCCTGTCGGTGACTGTGATCTGACACAACTGTGTGGTCCTGTCGGTGACTGAGGTGACACAACTGCGTGGTCCTGTTGGTGACTGTGATCTGACACAACAGTGTGGTCCTGTCGGTGACTGTGATCTGACACAACTGTGTGGTCCTGTCGGTGACTGTGATCTGACACAACTGCGTGGTCCTGTCGGTGACTGAGGTGACACAACTGTGTGGTCCTGTCGGTGACTGTGATCTGACACAACTGTGTGGTCCTGTCGGTGACTGTGAGCGTGATCTGACACAACTGTCTGGTCCTGTCGGTGACTGAGGTGACACAACTGTTTTTTCCTGTCGGTGACTGTGATCAGACACAACTGTGTGGTCCTGTCGGTGACTGTGAGCGTGATCTGACACAACTGTGTGGTCCTGTCGGTGACCGTGATCTGACACAACTGTGTGGTCCTGTCGGTGACTGTGATCTGACACAACTGTGTGGTCCTGTCGGTGACTGTGAGCGTGATCTGACACAACTGTGTGGTCCTGTCGGTGACTGAGGTGACACAACTGTGTGGTCCTGTCGGTGACTGTGATCTGACACAACTGCGAGGCCCTGTCGGTGACCGTGATCCGACACAACGGTGTGGCCCTGTCGGTGACTGAGCTGACACAACTGTGTGGTCCTGTCGGTGACTGTGAGCATGATCTGACACAACTGTGTGGTCCTGTCGGTGACTGTGATCTGACACAACTGCGTGGTCCTGTCGGTGACTGTGATCTGACACAACTGCGTGGCCCTGTCGGTGACTGTGATCTGACACAACTGCGTGGCCCTGTCGGTGACTGTGATCTGACACAACTGCGTGGTCCTGTCGGTGACTGTGATCTGACACAACTGCGTGGCCCTGTCGGTGACTGTGATCTGACACAACTGCGTGGTCCTGTCTGTGACTGTGATCTGACACAACTGCGCGGTCCTGTTTGTGACTGTGATCTGACACAACTGTGTGGTCCTGTCGGTGACTGTGATCTGACACAACTGCGTGGTCCTGTCGGTGACTGTGATCTGACACAACTGCGTGGTCCTGTCGGTGACTGTGATCTGACACAACTGCGTGGTCCTGTCGGTGACTGAGGTGACACAACTGCGTGGTCCTGTCGGTGACTGAGGTGACACAACTGTGTGGTCCTGTCGGTGACTGTGATCTGACACAACTGTGTGGTCCTGTCGGTGACTGTGAGCGTGATCTGACACAACTGTGTGGTCCTGTCGGTGACCGTGATCTGACACAACTGTGTGGTCCTGTCGGTGACTGTGATCTGACACAACTGCGTGGCCCTGTCGGTGACTGTGATCTGACACAACTGTGTGGCCCTGTCGGTGACTGTGATCTGACACAACTGCGTGGCCCTGTCGGTGACTGAGGTGACACAACTGCGTGGTCCTGTCGGTGACCGTGATCTGACACAACTGCGTGGTCCTGTCGGTGACCGTGATCTGACACAACTGTGTGGTCCTGTCGGTGACTGTGATCTGACACAACTGTGTGGTCCTGTCGGTGACTGTGAGCGTGATCTGACACAACTGTGTGGTCCTGTCGGTGACTGAGGTGACACAACTGTTTTTTCCTGTCGGTGACTGTGATCAGACACAACTGTGTGGTCCTGTCGGTGACTGTGAGCGTGATCTGACACAACTGTGTGGTCCTGTCGGTGACCGTGATCTGACACAACTGTGTGGTCCTGTCGGTGACTGTGATCTGACACAACTGTGTGGTCCTGTCGGTGACTGTGAGCGTGATCTGACACAACTGTGTGGTCCTGTCGGTGACTGTGATCTGACACAACTGTGTGGTCCTGTCGGTGACTGTGATCTGACACAACTGCGTGGCCCTGTCGGTGACCGTGATCCGACACAACGGTGTGGCCCTGTCGGTGACTGAGCTGACACAACTGTGTGGTCCTGTCGGTGACTGTGAGCATGATCTGACACAACTGTGTGGTCCTGTCGGTGACTGTGATCTGACACAACTGTGTGGTCCTGTCGGTGACTGTGATCTGACACAACTGCGTGGTCCTGTCGGTGACTGTGATCTGACACAACTGCGTGGTCCTGTCGGTGACTCTGATCTGACACAACTGCGTGGTCCTGTCGGTGACTGTGATCTGACACAACTGTGTGGTCCTGTCGGTGACTGAGGTGACACAACTGCGTGGTCCTGTCGGTGACTGTGATCTGACACAACAGTGTGGTCCTGTCGGTGACTGTGATCTGACACAACTGTGTGGTCCTGTCGGTGACTGTGATCTGACACAACTGCGTGGTCCTGTCGGTGACTGAGGTGACACAACTGTGTGGTCCTGTCGGTGACTGTGATCTGACACAACTGTGTGGTCCTGTCGGTGACTGTGATCTGACACAACTGTGTGGTCCTGTCGGTGACTGAGGTGACACAACTGCGTGGTCCTGTCGGTGACTGTGATCTGACACAACAGTGTGGTCCTGTCGGTGACTGTGAGCATGATCTGACAGAACTGTGTTGTCCTGTCGGTGACTGTGATCTGACACAACTGTGTGGTCGTCGGTGACTGTGATCTGACACAACTGTGTGGTCCTGTCGGTGACTGTGATCTGACACAACTGCGTGGTCCTGTCGGTGACTGTGATCTGACACAACTGCGTGGTCCTGTCGGTGACTGTGACCGTGATCTGACTGTGTGGTCCTGTCGGTGACTGTGATCTGACACAACTCTGTGGTCCTGTCGGTGACTGTGACCTGACACAACTGCGTTGCCCTGTCGGTGACCGTGATCCGATCCAACTGCGTGGCCCTGTCGGTGACTGTGATCTGACACAACTGTGTGGTCCTGTCGGTGACTGTGACTGTGACCTGACACAACTGCGTGGTCCTGTCGGTGACTGTGATCTGACACAACTGCGTGGCCCTGTCGGTGACTGTGATCTTACACAACTGCGTGGTCCTGTCGGTGACTGTGATCTGACACAACTGCGTGGCCCTGTCGGTGACTGTGATCTGACACAACTGCGTGGTCCTGTCTGTGACTGTGATCTGACACAACTGCGTGGTCCTGTTTGTGACTGTGATCTGACACAACTGTGTGGTCCTGTCGGTGACTGTGATCTGACACAACTGCGTGGTCCTGTCGGTGACTGTGATCTGACACAACTGCGTGGTCCTGTCGGTGACTGTGATCTGACACAACTGCGTGGTCCTGTCGGTGACTCAGGTGACACAACTGCGTGGTCCTGTCGGTGACTGAGGTGACACAACTGTGTGGTCCTGTCGGTGACTGTGATCTGACACAACTGTGTGGTCCTGTCGGTGACTGTGAGCGTGATCTGACACAACTGTGTGGTCCTGTCGGTGACCGTGATCTGACACAACTGTGTGGTCCTGTCGGTGACTGTGATCTGACACAACTGTGTGGTCCTGTCGGTGACTGTGATCTGACACAACTGTGTGGTCCTGTCGGTGACTGAGGTGACACAACTGCGTGGTCCTGTCGGTGACTGTGATCTGACACAACAGTGTGGTCCTGTCGGTGACTGTGATTTGACACAACTGTGTGGTCCTGTCTGTGACTGTGATCTGACACAACTGTGTGGTCCTGTCGGTGACTGTGATCTGACACAACTGTGTGGTCCTGTCGGTGACTGTGAGCGTGATCTGACACAACTGTGTGGTCCTGTCGGTGACTGAGGTGACACAACTGTGTGGTCCTGTCGGTGACTGTGATCTGACACAACTGCGTGGCCCTGTCGGTGACCGTGATCCGACACAACGGTGTGGCCCTGTCGGTGACTGAGCTGACACAACTGTGTGGTCCTGTCGGTGACTGTGAGCATGATCTGACACAACTGCGTGGTCCTGTCGGTGACTGTGATCTGACACAACTGCGTGGCCCTGTCGGTGACTGTGATCTGACACAACTGCGTGGTCCTGTCTGTGACTGTGATCTGACACAACTGCGTGGTCCTGTTTGTGACTGTGATCTGACACAACTGTGTGGTCCTGTCGGTGACTGTGATCTGACACAACTGCGTGGTCCTGTCGGTGACTGTGATCTGACACAACTGCGTGGTCCTGTCGGTGACTGTGATCTGACACAACTGCGTGGTCCTGTCGGTGACTCAGGTGACACAACTGCGTGGTCCTGTCGGTGACTGAGGTGACACAACTGTGTGGTCCTGTCGGTGACTGTGATCTGACACAACTGTGTGGTCCTGTCGGTGACTGTGAGCGTGATCTGACACAACTGTGTGGTCCTGTCGGTGACCGTGATCTGACACAACTGTGTGGTCCTGTCGGTGACTGTGATCTGACACAACTGTGTGGTCCTGTCGGTGACTGTGATCTGACACAACTGTGTGGTCCTGTCGGTGACTGAGGTGACACAACTGCGTGGTCCTGTCGGTGACTGTGATCTGACACAACAGTGTGGTCCTGTCGGTGACTGTGATTTGACACAACTGTGTGGTCCTGTCTGTGACTGTGATCTGACACAACTGTGTGGTCCTGTCGGTGACTGTGATCTGACACAACTGTGTGGTCCTGTCGGTGACTGTGAGCGTGATCTGACACAACTGTGTGGTCCTGTCGGTGACTGAGGTGACACAACTGTGTGGTCCTGTCGGTGACTGTGATCTGACACAACTGCGTGGCCCTGTCGGTGACCGTGATCCGACACAACGGTGTGGCCCTGTCGGTGACTGAGCTGACACAACTGTGTGGTCCTGTCGGTGACTGTGAGCATGATCTGACACAACTGTGTGGTCCTGTCGGTGACTGTGATCTGACACAACTGTGTGGTCCTGTCGGTGAATGTGATCTGACACAACTGTGTGGTCCTGTCGGTGACTGTGATCTGACACAACTGCGTGGTCCTGTCGGTGACTGTGATCTGACACAACTGCGTGGTCCTGTCGGTGACTGTGATCTGACACAACTGCGTGGTCCTGTCGGTGACTGTGATCTGACACAACTGTGTGGTCCTGTCGGTGACTGAGGTGACACAACTGCGTGGTCCTGTTGGTGACTGTGATCTGACACAACAGTGTGGTCCTGTCGGTGACTGTGATCTGACACAACTGTGTGGTCCTGTCGGTGACTGTGATCTGACACAACTGCGTGGTCCTGTCGGTGACTGAGGTGACACAACTGTGTGGTCCTGTCGGTGACTGTGATCTGACACAACTGTGTGGTCCTGTCGGTGACTGTGATCTGACACAACTGTGTGGTCCTGTCGGTGACTGAGGTGACACAACTGCGTGGTCCTGTCGGTGACTGTGATCTGACACAACTGTGTGGTCCTGTCGGTGACTGTGATCTGACACAACTGTGTGGTCCTGTCGGTGACTGTGATCTGACACAACAGTGTGGTCCTGTCTGTGACTGTGATCTGACACAACTGCGTGGCCCTGTCGGTGACCGTGATCCGACACAACGGTGTGGCCCTGTCGGTGACTGAGCTGACACAACTGTGTGGTCCTGTCGGTGACTGAGCTGACACAACTGTGTGGTCCTGTCGGTGACTGTGAGCATGATCTGACACAACTGTGTGGTCCTGTCGGTGACTGTGATCTGACACAACTGCGTGATCCTGTCGGTGACTGTGATCTGACACAACTGCGTGGTCCTGTCGGTGACTGTGATCTGACACAACTGCGTGGTCCTGTCGGTGACTGTGATCTGACACAACTGTGTGGTCCTGTCGGTGACTGAGGTGACACAACTGCGTGGTCCTGTCGGTGACTGTGATCTGACACAACAGTGTGGTCCTGTCGGTGACTGTGATCTGACACAACTGTGTGGTCCTGTCGGTGACTGTGATCTGACACAACTGCGTGGTCCTGTCGGTGACTGAGGTGACACAACTGTGTGGTCCTGTCGGTGACTGTGATCTGACACAACTGTGTGGTCCTGTCGGTGACTGTGATCTGACACAACTGTGTGGTCCTGTCGGTGACTGAGGTGACACAACTGCGTGGTCCTGTCGGTGACTGTGATCTGACACAACAGTGTGGTCCTGTCGGTGACTGTGATCTGACACAACTGTGTGGTCCTGTCGGTGACTGTGAGCGTGATCTGACACAACTGCGTGGCCCTGTCGGTGACTGTGACCGTGATCTGACACAACTGCGTGGCCCTGTCGGTGACTGTGACCGTGATCTGACACAACTGTGTGGTCCTGTCGGTGACTGTGACTGTGATCTGACACAACTGTGTGGTCCTGTCGGTGACTGTGACCGTGATCTGACTGTGTGGTCCTGTCAGTGACAGTGATCTGACACAACTGCGTGGTCCTGTCGGTGACTGTGACCGTGGTCTGACACAACTGTGTGGTCCTGTCGGTGACTGTGACCGTGATCTGACACAACTGTGTGGTCCTGTCGGTGACTGTGACCGTGATCTGACACAACTGTGTGGTCCTGTCGGTGCCTGTGATCTGACACTACTGTGTGGTCCTGTCGGTGACTGTGATCTGACACAACTGTGTGGTCCTGTCGGTGACTGTGATCTGACACTACTGTGTGGTCCTGTCGGTGAACGTGATCTGACAGAACTGTGTGGTCCTGTCGGTGAATGTGATCTGACACAACTGTGTGGTCCTGTCGGTGACTGTGATCTGACACAACTGTGTGGTCCTGTCGGTGACTGTGACCTGACACAACTGCGTGGCCCTGTCGGTGACCGTGATCCGACACAACTGCGTGGCCCTGTCGGTGACTGTGACTGTGACCTGACACAACTGCGTGGTCCTGTCGGTGACTGTGACCGTGATCTGACACGACTGTGTGGTCCTGTCGGTGACTGTGACCGTGATCTGACACGACTGTGTGGTCCTGTCGGTGACTGAGCTGACACAACTGTGTGGTCCTGTCGGTGACTGTGATCTGACACTACTCTGTGGTCCTGTCGGTGAACGCGATCTGACAGAACTGTGCGGTCCTGTCGGTGACTGTGATCTGACACAACTGTGTGGTCCTGTCGGTGACTGTGATCTGACACAACTGTGTGGTCCTGTCGGTGAACGTGATCTGACACAACTGTGTGGTCCTGTCGGTGACTGTGATCTGACCCAACTGTGTGGTCATGTCGGTGACTGTGATCTGACACAACTGTGTGGTCCTGTCGGTGACTGTGACTGTGACCTGACACAACTGCGTGGCCCTGTCGGTGACCGTGATCCGACACAACTGCGTGGCCCTGTCGGTGACTGTGATCTGACACAACTGTGTGGTCCTGTCGGTGACTGAGCTGACACAACTGTGGGGTCCTGTTGGTGACTGTGAGCGTGATCTGACACAACTGCGTGGCCCTGCGGCTGACTGTGATCTGACACAACTGTGTGGTCCTGTCGGTGACTGTGACTATGACCTCACACATCTGTGTGGTCCTGTCGGTGACTGTGACCGTGATCTGACACGACTGTGTGGTCCTGTCGGTGAACGTGATCTGACAGAACTGTGTGGTCCTGTCGGTGACTGTGATCTGACACAACTGTGTGGTCCTGTCGGTGACTGTGATCTGACACAACTGTGTGGTCCTGTCGGTGACTGTGACCTGACACAACTGCGTGGCCCTGTCGGTGACCGTGATCCGACACAACTGCGTGGCCCTGTCGGTGACTGTGACTGTGACCTGACACAACTGTGTGGTCCTGTCGGTGTCCGTGATCTGACACAACTGTGTGGTCCTGTCGGTGACTGTGACCGTGATCTGACACAACTGTGTGGTCCTGTCGGTGACTGTGACCTGACACAACTGCGTGGCCCTGTCGGTGACCGTGATCCGACACAACTGTGTGGTCCTGTCGGTGACTGTGACCGTGATCTGACACAACTGTGTGGTCCTGTCGGTGACTGAGCTGACACAACTGTGTGGTCCTGTTGGTGACTGTGATCTGACACAACTGCGTGGCCCTGTCGGTGACTGTGACCGTGATCTGACACAACTGTGTGGTCCTGTCGGTGACTGTGACTGTGAACTGACACAACTGTGTGGTCCTGTCGGTGACTGTGACCGTGATCTGACTGTGTGGTCCTGTCAGTGACAGTGATCTGACACAACTGCGTGGTCCTGTCGGTGACTGTGACCGTGGTCTGACACAACTGTGTGGTCCTGTCGGTGACTGTGACCGTGATCTGACACAACTGTGTGGTCCTGTCGGTGACTGTGACCGTGATCTGACACAACTCTGTGGTCCTGTCGGTGCCTGTGATCTGACACTACTGTGTGGTCCTGTCGGTGACTGTGATCTGACACAACTGTGTGGTCCTGTCGGTGACTGTGATCTGACACTACTGTGTGGTCCTGTCGGTGAACGTGATCTGACACAACTGTGTGGTCCTGTCGGTGAATGTGATCTGACACAACTGTGTGGTCCTGTCGGTGACTGTGATCTGACACAACTGTGTGGTCCTGTCGGTGACTGTGACCTGACACAACTGCGTGGCCCTGTCGGTGACCGTGATCCGACACAACTGCGTGGCCCTGTCGGTGACTGTGACTGTGACCTGACACAACTGCGTGGTCCTGTCGGTGACTGTGACCGTGATCTGACACGACTGTGTGGTCCTGTCGGTGACTGTGACCGTGATCTGACACGACTGTGTGGTCCTGTCGGTGACTGTGACCGTGATCTGACACAACTGTGTGGTCCTGTCGGTGACTGTGATCTGACACTACTCTGTGGTCCTGTCGGTGAACGCGATCTGACAGAACTGTGCGGTCCTGTCGGTGACTGTGATCTGACACAACTGTGTGGTCCTGTCGGTGACTGTGATCTGACAGAACTGTGTGGTCCTGTCGGTGAACGTGATCTGACACAACTGTGTGGTCCTGTCGGTGACTGTGATCTGACACAACTGTGTGGTCCTGTCGGTGACTGTGACTGTGACCTGACACAACTGCGTGGCCCTGTCGGTGACCGTGATCCGACACAACTGCGTGGCCCTGTCGGTGACTGTGATCTGACACAACTGTGTGGTCATGTCAGTGACTGAGCTGACACAACTGTGTGGCCCTGTCGGTGACTGTGATCCGACACAACTGTGTGGTCCTGTCGGTGACTGTGATCTGACACAACTGTGTGGTCCTGTCGGTGACTGTGACCTGACACAACTGCGTGGCCCTGTCGGTGACTGTGATCCGACACAACTGCGTGGTCCTGTCGGTGACTGTGATTTGACACTACTGTGTGGTCCTGTCGGTGACTGTGACCTGACACAACTGTGTGGCCCTGTCGGTGACTGTGATCCGACACAACTGTGTGGTCCTGTCGGTGAATGTGATCTGTCACAACTGTGTGGTCCTGTCGGTGACTGTGACCTGACACAACTGCGTGGCCCTGTCGGTGACCGTGATCTGACACAACTGTGTGGCCCTGTTGGTGACTGAGCTGACACAACTGTGTGTTCCTGTCGGTGACTGTGAGCGTGATCTGACACAACTGCGTGGTCCTGTCGTTGACTGTGAGCGTGATCTGACACAACTGCGTGGCCCTGTCGCTGACTGTGACCATGATCTGACTGTGTGGTCCTGTCAGTGACAGTGATCTGACACAACTGCGTGGTCCTGTCGGTGACTGTGACCGTGATCTGACACGACTGTGTGGTCCTGTCGGTGACTGTGACCGTGATCTGACACGACTGTGTGGTCCTGTCGGTGACTGAGCTGACACAACTGTGTGGTCCTGTCGGTGACTGTGATCTGACACTACTGTGTGGTCCTGTCGGTGAACGTGATCTGACAGAACTGTGTGGTCCTGTCGGTGACAGTGATCTGACACAACTGTGTGGTCCTGTCGGTGACTGTGATCTGACACAACTGTGTGGTCCGGTCGGTGAACGTGATCTGACACAACTGTGTGGTCCTGTCGGTGACTGTGATCTGACACAACTGTGTGGTCATGTCGGTGACTGTGATCTGACACAACTGTGTGGTCCTGTCGGTGACTGTGAGCGTGATCTGACACAACTGCGTGGCCCTGTCGCTGACTGTGATCTGACACAACTGTGTGGTCCTGTCGGTGACTGTGACTATGACCTCACACATCTGCATGGCCCTGTTGGTGACTGTGGCCGTGATCTGACACAACTGTGTGGTCATGTCAGTGACTGATCTGACACAACTGTGTGGTCCTGTCAGTGACTGAGCTGACACAACTGTGTGGTCCTGTCGGTGACTGTGATCCGACACAACTGTGTGGTCCTGTCGGTGACTGTGATCCGACACAACTGTGTGGTCCTGTCGGTGACTGTGATCTGACACAACTGTGTGGTCCTGTCGGTGTCCGTGATCTGACACAACTGTGTGGTCCTGTCGGTGACCGTGATCTGACACAACTGTGTGGTCCTGTTGGTGACTGTGACCTGACACAACTGCGTGGCCCTGTCGGTGACCGTGATCCGACACAACTGCGTGGTCCTGTCGGTGACTGTGAGCGTGATCTGACACAACTGCGTGGCCCTGTCGGTGACTGTGACCGTGATCTGACACAACTGCGTGGCCCTGTCGGTGACTGTGACTGTGAACTGACACAACTGCGTGGCCCTGTCGCTGACTGTGACCGTGATCTGACAGAACTGCGTGGCCCTGTCGGTGACTGTGACCGTGATCTGACACAACTGTGTGGCCCTGTCGGTGACCGTGATCCGACACAACTGTGTGGTCCTGTCGGTGACTGTGAGCGTGATCTGACACAACTGCGTGGCCCTGTCGGTGACTGTGACCGTGATCTGACACAACTGCGTGGCCCTGTCGGTGACTGTGACAGTGATCTGACACAACTGCGTGGCCCTGTCGGTGACTGTGACCGTGATCTGACACAACTGTGTGGTCCTGTCGGTGACTGTGACTGTGAACTGACACAACTGTGTGGTCCTGTCGGTGACTGTGACTGTGATCTGACTGTGTGGTCCTGTCAGTGACAGTGATCTGACACAACTGCGTGGTCCTGTCGGTGACTGTGACCGTGGTCTGACACAACTGTGTGGTCCTGTCGGTGACTGTGACCGTGATCTGACACAACTGTGTGGTCCTGTCGGTGCCTGTGATCTGACACTACTGTGTGGTCCTGTCGGTGAACGTGATCTGACACAACTGTGTGGTCCTGTCGGTGACTGTGATCTGACACTACTGTGTGGTCCTGTCGGTGACTGTGATCTGACACAACTGTGTGGTCCTGTCGGTGACTGTGATCTGACACAACTGTGTGGTCCTGTCGGTGACTGTGATCTGACACAACTGTGTGGTCCTGTCGGTGACTGTGATCTGACACAACTGCGTGGTCCTGTCGGTGACTGTGATCTGACACAACTGCGTGGTCCTGTCGGTGACTGTGATCTGACACAACTGCGTGGCCCTGTCGGTGACTGAGGTGACACAACTGTGTGGTCCTGTCGGTGACCGTGATCTGACACAACTGCGTGGTCCTGTCGGTGACTGTGATCTGACACAACTGCGTGGTCCTGTCGGTGACTGTGATCTGACACAACTGTGTGGTCCTGTCGGTGACTGTGAGCATGATCTGACAGAACTGTGTGGTCCTGTCGGTGACTGTGATCTGACACAACTGTGTGGTCCTGTCGGTGACTGTGATCTGACACAACTGTGTGGTCCTGTCGGTGACTGTGATCTGACACAACTGCGTGGTCCTGTCGGTGACTGTGATCTGACACAACTGCGTGGTCCTGTCGGTGACTGTGACCGTGATCTGACTGTGTGGTCCTGTCGGTGACTGTGATCTGACACAACTCTGTGGTCCTGTCGGTGACTGTGACCTGACACAACTGCGTTGCCCTGTCGGTGACCGTGATCCGATCCAACTGCGTGGCCCTGTCGGTGACTGTAATCTGACACAACTGTGTGGTCCTGTCGGTGACTGTGACTGTGACCTGACACAACTGCGTGGTCCTGTCGGTGACTGTGATCTGACACAACTGCGTGGCCCTGTCGGTGACTGTGATCTGACACAACTGCGTGGTCCTGTCGGTGACTGTGATCTGACACAACTGCGTGGCCCTGTCGGTGACTGTGATCTGACACAACTGCGTGGTCCTGTCTGTGACTGTGATCTGACACAACTGCGTGGTCCTGTTTGTGACTGTGATCTGACACAACTGTGTGCTCCTGTCGGTGACTGTGATCTGACACAACTGCGTGGTCCTGTCGGTGACTGTGATCTGACACAACTGCGTGGTCCTGTCGGTGACTGTGATCTGACACAACTGCGTGGTCCTGTCGGTGACTGAGGTGACACAATTGCGTGGTCCTGTCGGTGACTGAGGTGACACAACTGTGTGGTCCTGTCGGTGACTGTGATCTGACACAACTGTGTGGTCCTGTCGGTGACTGTGAGCGTGATCTGACACAACTGTGTGGTCCTGTCGGTGACCGTGATCTGACACAACTGTGTGGTCCTGTCGGTGACTGTGATCTGACACAACTGCGTGGCCCTGTCGGTGACTGTGATCTGACACAACTGTGTGGCCCTGTCGGTGACTGTGATCTGACACAACTGCGTGGCCCTGTCGGTGACTGAGGTGACACAACTGCGTGGTCCTGTCGGTGACCGTGATCTGACACAACTGCGTGGTCCTGTCGGTGACCGTGATCTGACACAACTGTGTGGTCCTGTCGGTGACTGTGATCTGACACAACTGTGTGGTCCTGTCGGTGACTGTGAGCGTGATCTGACACAACTGTGTGGTCCTGTCGGTGACTGAGGTGACACAACTGTTTTTTCCTGTCGGTGACTGTGATCAGACACAACTGTGTGGTCCTGTCGGTGACTGTGAGCGTGATCTGACACAACTGTGTGGTCCTGTCGGTGACTGTGATCTGACACAACTGTGTGGTCCTGTCGGTGACTGTGATCTGACACAACTGCGTGGTCCTGTCGGTGACTGTGATCTGACACAACTGCGTGGTCCTGTCGGTGACTGTGATCTGACACAACTGCGTGGTCCTGTCGGTGACTGTGATCTGACACAACTGTGTGGTCCTGTCGGTGACTGAGGTGACACAACTGCGTGGTCCTGTCGGTGACTGTGATCTGACACAACAGTGTGGTCCTGTCGGTGACTGTGATCTGACACAACTGTGTGGTCCTGTCGGTGACTGTGATCTGACACAACTGCGTGGTACTGTCGGTGACTGAGGTGACACAACTGTGTGGTCCTGTCGGTGACTGTGATCTGACACAACTGTGTGGTCCTGTCGGTGACTGTGATCTGACACAACTGTGTGGTCCTGTCGGTGACTGAGGTGACACAACTGCGTGGTCCTGTCGGTGACTGTGATCTGACACAACAGTGTGGTCCTGTCGGTGACTGTGATGTGACACAACTGTGTGGTCCTGTCGGTGACTGTGAGCGTGATCTGACACAACTGCGTGGCCCTGTCGGTGACTGTGACCGTGATCTGACACAACTGCGTGGCCCTGTCGGTGACTGTGACCGTGATCTGACACAACTGTGTGGTCCTGTCGGTGACTGTGACTGTGATCTGACACAACTGTGTGGTCCTGTCGGTGACTGTGACCGTGATCTGACTGTGTGGTCCTGTCAGTGACAGTGATCTGACACAACTGCGTGGTCCTGTCGGTGACTGTGACCGTGGTCTGACACAACTGTGTGGTCCTGTCGGTGACTGTGACCGTGATCTGACACAACTGTGTGGTCCTGTCGGTGACTGTGACCGTGATCTGACACAACTGTGTGGTCCTGTCGGTGCCTGTGATCTGACACTACTGTGTGGTCCTGTCGGTGACTGTGATCTGACACAACTGTGTGGTCCTGTCGGTGACTGTGATCTGACACTACTGTGTGGTCCTGTCGGTGAACGTGATCTGACAGAACTGTGTGGTCCTGTCGGTGAATGTGATCTGACACAACTGTGTGGTCCTGTCGGTGACTGTGATCTGACACAACTGTGTGGTCCTGTCGGTGACTGTGACCTGACACAACTGCGTGGCCCTGTCGGTGACCGTGATCCGACACAACTGCGTGGCCCTGTCGGTGACTGTGACTGTGACCTGACACAACTGCGTGGTCCTGTCGGTGACTGTGACCGTGATCTGACACGACTGTGTGGTCCTGTCGGTGACTGTGACCGTGATCTGACACGACTGTGTGGTCCTGTCGGTGACTGAGCTGACACAACTGTGTGGTCCTGTCGGTGACTGTGATCTGACACTACTCTGTGGTCCTGTCGGTGAACGCGATCTGACAGAACTGTGCGGTCCTGTCGGTGACTGTGATCTGACACAACTGTGTGGTCCTGTGGGTGACTGTGATCTGACACAACTGTGTGGTCCTGTCGGTGAACGTGATCTGACACAACTGTGTGGTCCTGTCGGTGACTGTGATCTGACCCAACTGTGTGGTCATGTCGGTGACTGTGATCTGACACAACTGTGTGGTCCTGTCGGTGACTGTGACTGTGACCTGACACAACTGCGTGGCCCTGTCGGTGACCGTGATCCGACACAACTGCGTGGCCCTGTCGGTGACTGTGATCTGACACAACTGTGTGGTCCTGTCGGTGACTGAGCTGACACAACTGTGGGGTCCTGTTGGTGACTGTGAGCGTGATCTGACACAACTGCGTGGCCCTGCGGCTGACTGTGATCTGACACAACTGTGTGGTCCTGTCGGTGACTGTGACTATGACCTCACACATCTGTGTGGTCCTGTCGGTGACTGTGACCGTGATCTGACACGACTGTGTGGTCCTGTCGGTGAACGTGATCTGACAGAACTGTGTGGTCCTGTCGGTGACTGTGATCTGACACAACTGTGTGGTCCTGTCGGTGACTGTGATCTGACACAACTGTGTGGTCCTGTCGGTGACTGTGACCTGACACAACTGCGTGGCCCTGTCGGTGACCGTGATCCGACACAACTGCGTGGCCCTGTCGGTGACTGTGACTGTGACCTGACACAACTGTGTGGTCCTGTCGGTGTCCGTGATCTGACACAACTGTGTGGTCCTGTCGGTGACTGTGACCGTGATCTGACACAACTGTGTGGTCCTGTCGGTGACTGTGACCTGACACAACTGCGTGGCCCTGTCGGTGACCGTGATCCGACACAACTGTGTGGTCCTGTCGGTGACTGTGACCGTGATCTGACACAACTGTGTGGTCCTGTCGGTGACTGAGCTGACACAACTGTGTGGTCCTGTTGGTGACTGTGATCTGACACAACTGCGTGGCCCTGTCGGTGACTGTGACCGTGATCTGACACAACTGTGTGGTCCTGTCGGTGACTGTGACTGTGAACTGACACAACTGTGTGGTCCTGTCGGTGACTGTGACCGTGATCTGACTGTGTGGTCCTGTCAGTGACAGTGATCTGACACAACTGCGTGGTCCTGTCGGTGACTGTGACCGTGGTCTGACACAACTGTGTGGTCCTGTCGGTGACTGTGACCGTGATCTGACACAACTGTGTGGTCCTGTCGGTGACTGTGACCGTGATCTGACACAACTCTGTGGTCCTGTCGGTGCCTGTGATCTGACACTACTGTGTGGTCCTGTCGGTGACTGTGATCTGACACAACTGTGTGGTCCTGTCGGTGACTGTGATCTGACACTACTGTGTGGTCCTGTCGGTGAACGTGATCTGACACAACTGTGTGGTCCTGTCGGTGAATGTGATCTGACACAACTGTGTGGTCCTGTCGGTGACTGTGATCTGACACAACTGTGTGGTCCTGTCGGTGACTGTGACCTGACACAACTGCGTGGCCCTGTCGGTGACCGTGATCCGACACAACTGCGTGGCCCTGTCGGTGACTGTGACTGTGACCTGACACAACTGCGTGGTCCTGTCGGTGACTGTGACCGTGATCTGACACGACTGTGTGGTCCTGTCGGTGACTGTGACCGTGATCTGACACGACTGTGTGGTCCTGTCGGTGACTGTGACCGTGATCTGACACAACTGTGTGGTCCTGTCGGTGACTGTGATCTGACACTACTCTGTGGTCCTGTCGGTGAACGCGATCTGACAGAACTGTGCGGTCCTGTCGGTGACTGTGATCTGACACAACTGTGTGGTCCTGTCGGTGACTGTGATCTGACACAACTGTGTGGTCCTGTCGGTGAACGTGATCTGACACAACTGTGTGGTCCTGTCGGTGACTGTGATCTGACACAACTGTGTGGTCCTGTCGGTGACTGTGACTGTGACCTGACACAACTGCGTGGCCCTGTCGGTGACCGTGATCCGACACAACTGCGTGGCCCTGTCGGTGACTGTGATCTGACACAACTGTGTGGTCATGTCAGTGACTGAGCTGACACAACTGTGTGGCCCTGTCGGTGACTGTGATCCGACACAACTGTGTGGTCCTGTCGGTGACTGTGATCTGACACAACTGTGTGGTCCTGTCGGTGACTGTGACCTGACACAACTGCGTGGCCCTGTCGGTGACTGTGATCCGACACAACTGCGTGGTCCTGTCGGTGACTGTGATTTGACACTACTGTGTGGTCCTGTCGGTGACTGTGACCTGACACAACTGTGTGGCCCTGTCGGTGACTGTGATCCGACACAACTGTGTGGTCCTGTCGGTGAATGTGATCTGTCACAACTGTGTGGTCCTGTCGGTGACTGTGACCTGACACAACTGCGTGGCCCTGTCGGTGACCGTGATCTGACACAACTGTGTGGCCCTGTTGGTGACTGAGCTGACACAACTGTGTGTTCCTGTCGGTGACTGTGAGCGTGATCTGACACAACTGCGTGGTCCTGTCGTTGACTGTGAGCGTGATCTGACACAACTGCGTGGCCCTGTCGCTGACTGTGACCATGATCTGACTGTGTGGTCCTGTCAGTGACAGTGATCTGACACAACTGCGTGGTCCTGTCGGTGACTGTGACCGTGATCTGACACGACTGTGTGGTCCTGTCGGTGACTGTGACCGTGATCTGACACGACTGTGTGGTCCTGTCGGTGACTGAGCTGACACAACTGTGTGGTCCTGTCGGTGACTGTGATCTGACACTACTGTGTGGTCCTGTCGGTGAACGTGATCTGACAGAACTGTGTGGTCCTGTCGGTGACAGTGATCTGACACAACTGTGTGGTCCTGTCGGTGACTGTGATCTGACACAACTGTGTGGTCCGGTCGGTGAACGTGATCTGACACAACTGTGTGGTCCTGTCGGTGACTGTGATCTGACACAACTGTGTGGTCATGTCGCTGACTGTGATCTGACACAACTGTGTGGTCCTGTCGGTGACTGTGAGCGTGATCTGACACAACTGCGTGGCCCTGTCGCTGACTGTGATCTGACACAACTGTGTGGTCCTGTCGGTGACTGTGACTATGACCTCACACATCTGCATGGCCCTGTTGGTGACTGTGGCCGTGATCTGACACAACTGTGTGGTCATGTCAGTGACTGATCTGACACAACTGTGTGGTCCTGTCAGTGACTGAGCTGACACAACTGTGTGGTCCTGTCGGTGACTGTGATCCGACACAACTGTGTGGTCCTGTCGGTGACTGTGATCCGACACAACTGTGTGGTCCTGTCGGTGACTGTGATCCGACACAACTGTGTGGTCCTGTCGGTGACTGTGATCTGACACAACTGTGTGGTCCTGTCGGTGTCCGTGATCTGACACAACTGTGTGGTCCTGTCGGTGACCGTGATCTGACACAACTGTGTGGTCCTGTTGGTGACTGTGACCTGACACAACTGCGTGGCCCTGTCGGTGACCGTGATCCGACACAACTGCGTGGTCCTGTCGGTGACTATGAGCGTGATCTGACACAACTGCGTGGCCCTGTCGGTGACTGTGACCGTGATCTGACACAACTGCGTGGCCCTGTCGGTGACTGTGACTGTGAACTGACACAACTGCGTGGCCCTGTCGCTGACTGTGACCGTGATCTGACACAACTGCGTGGCCCTGTCGGTGACTGTGACCGTGATCTGACACAACTGTGTGGCCCTGTCGGTGACCGTGATCCGACACAAGTGTGTGGTCCTGTCGGTGACTGTGAGCGTGATCTGACACAACTGCGTGGCCCTGTCGGTGACTGTGACCGTGATCTGACACAACTGCGTGGCCCTGTCGGTGACTGTGACAGTGATCTGACACAACTGCGTGGCCCTGTCGGTGACTGTGACCGTGATCTGACACAACTGTGTGGTCCTGTCGGTGACTGTGACTGTGAACTGACACAACTGTGTGGTCCTGTCGGTGACTGTGACTGTGATCTGACTGTGTGGTCCTGTCAGTGACAGTGATCTGACACAACTGCGTGGTCCTGTCGGTGACTGTGACCGTGGTCTGACACAACTGTGTGGTCCTGTCGGTGACTGTGACCGTGATCTGACACAACTGTGTGGTCCTGTCGGTGCCTGTGATCTGACACTACTGTGTGGTCCTGTCGGTGACTGTGATCTGACACTACTGTGTGGTCCTGTCGGTGACTGTGATCTGACACAACTGTGTGGTCCTGTCGGTGACTGTGATCTGACACAACTGTGTGGTCCTGTCGGTGACTGTGATCTGACACAACTGTGTGGTCCTGTCGGTGACTGTGATCTGACACAACTGTGTGGTCCTGTCGGTGACTGTGATCTGACACAACTGCGTGGTCCTGTCGGTGACTGTGATCTGACACAACTGCGTGGTCCTGTCGGTGACTGTGATCTGACACAACTGCGTGGCCCTGTCGGTGACTGAGGTGACACAACTGTGTGGTCCTGTCGGTGACCGTGATCTGACACAACTGCGTGGTCCTGTCGGTGACTGTGATCTGACACAACTGCGTGGTCCTGTCGGTGACTGTGATCTGACACAACTGTGTGGTCCTGTCGGTGACTGTGAGCATGATCTGACAGAACTGTGTGGTCCTGTCGGTGACTGTGATCTGACACAACTGTGTGGTCCTGTCGGTGACTGTGATCTGACACAACTGTGTGGTCCTGTCGGTGACTGTGATCTGACACAACTGCGTGGTCCTGTCGGTGACTGTGATCTGACACAACTGCGTGGTCCTGTCGGTGACTGTGACCGTGATCTGACTGTGTGGTCCTGTCGGTGACTGTGATCTGACACAACTCTGTGGTCCTGTCGGTGACTGTGACCTGACACAACTGCGTTGCCCTGTCGGTGACCGTGATCCGATCCAACTGCGTGGCCCTGTCGGTGACTGTAATCTGACACAACTGTGTGGTCCTGTCGGTGACTGTGACTGTGACCTGACACAACTGCGTGGTCCTGTCGGTGACTGTGATCTGACACAACTGCGTGGCCCTGTCGGTGACTGTGATCTGACACAACTGCGTGGTCCTGTCGGTGACTGTGATCTGACACAACTGCGTGGCCCTGTCGGTGACTGTGATCTGACACAACTGCGTGGTCCTGTCTGTGACTGTGATCTGACACAACTGCGTGGTCCTGTTTGTGACTGTGATCTGACACAACTGTGTGCTCCTGTCGGTGACTGTGATCTGACACAACTGCGTGGTCCTGTCGGTGACTGTGATCTGACACAACTGCGTGGTCCTGTCGGTGACTGTGATCTGACACAACTGCGTGGTCCTGTCGGTGACTGAGGTGACACAATTGCGTGGTCCTGTCGGTGACTGAGGTGACACAACTGTGTGGTCCTGTCGGTGACTGTGATCTGACACAACTGTGTGGTCCTGTCGGTGACTGTGAGCGTGATCTGACACAACTGTGTGGTCCTGTCGGTGACCGTGATCTGACACAACTGTGTGGTCCTGTCGGTGACTGTGATCTGACACAACTGCGTGGCCCTGTCGGTGACTGTGATCTGACACAACTGTGTGGCCCTGTCGGTGACTGTGATCTGACACAACTGCGTGGCCCTGTCGGTGACTGAGGTGACACAACTGCGTGGTCCTGTCGGTGACCGTGATCTGACACAACTGCGTGGTCCTGTCGGTGACCGTGATCTGACACAACTGTGTGGTCCTGTAGGTGACTGTGATCTGACACAACTGTGTGGTCCTGTCGGTGACTGTGAGCGTGATCTGACACAACTGTGTGGTCCTGTCGGTGACTGAGGTGACACAACTGTTTTTTCCTGTCGGTGACTGTGATCAGACACAACTGTGTGGTCCTGTCGGTGACTGTGAGCGTGATCTGACACAACTGTGTGGTCCTGTCGGTGACCGTGATCTGACACAACTGTGTGGTCCTGTCGGTGACTGTGATCTGACACAACTGTGTGGTCCTGTCGGTGACTGTGATCTGACACAACTGCGTGGCCCTGTCGGTGACTGTGATCTGACACAACTGCGTGGCCCTGTCGGTGACTGTGATCTGACACAACTGCGTGGTCCTGTCGGTGACTGTGATCTGACACAACTGCGTGGCCCTGTCGGTGACTGTGATCTGACACAACTGCGTGGTCCTGTCTGTGACTGTGATCTGACACAACTGCGTGGTCCTGTTTGTGACTGTGATCTGACACAACTGTGTGGTCCTGTCGGTGACTGTGATCTGACACAACTGAGTGGTCCTGTCGGTGACTGTGATCTGACACAACTGCGTGGTCCTGTCGGTGACTGTGATCTGACACAACTGCGTGGTCCTGTCGGTGACTGAGGTGACACAACTGCGTGGTCCTGTCGGTGACTGAGGTGACACAACTGTGTGGTCCTGTCGGTGACTGTGATCTGACACAACTGTGTGGTCCTGTCGGTGACTGTGAGCGTGATCTGACACAACTGTGTGGTCCTGTCGGTGACCGTGATCTGACACAACTGTGTGGTCCTGTCGGTGACCGTGATCCGATCCAACTGCGTGGCCCTGTCGGTGACTGTAATCTGACACAACTGTGTGGTCCTGTCGGTGACTGTGACTGTGACCTGACACAACTGCGTGGTCCTGTCGGTGACTGTGATCTGACACAACTGCGTGGCCCTGTCGGTGACTGTGATCTGACACAACTGCGTGGTCCTGTCGGTGACTGTGATCTGACACAACTGCGTGGCCCTGTCGGTGACTGTGATCTGACACAACTGCGTGGTCCTGTCTGTGACTGTGATCTGACACAACTGCGTGGTCCTGTTTGTGACTGTGATCTGACACAACTGTGTGCTCCTGTCGGTGACTGTGATCTGACACAACTGCGTGGTCCTGTCGGTGACTGTGATCTGACACAACTGCGTGGTCCTGTCGGTGACTGTGATCTGACACAACTGCGTGGTCCTGTCGGTGACTGAGGTGACACAATTGCGTGGTCCTGTCGGTGACTGAGGTGACACAACTGTGTGGTCCTGTCGGTGACTGTGATCTGACACAACTGTGTGGTCCTGTCGGTGACTGTGAGCGTGATCTGACACAACTGTGTGGTCCTGTCGGTGACCGTGATCTGACACAACTGTGTGGTCCTGTCGGTGACTGTGATCTGACACAACTGCGTGGTCCTGTCGGTGACTGTGACCGTGGTCTGACACAACTGTGTGGTCCTGTCGGTGACTGTGACCGTGATCTGACACAACTGTGTGGTCCTGTCGGTGACTGTGACCGTGATCTGACACAACTCTGTGGTCCTGTCGGTGCCTGTGATCTGACACTACTGTGTGGTCCTGTCGGTGACTGTGATCTGACACAACTGTGTGGTCCTGTCGGTGACTGTGATCTGACACTACTGTGTGGTCCTGTCGGTGAACGTGATCTGACACAACTGTGTGGTCCTGTCGGTGAATGTGATCTGACACAACTGTGTGGTCCTGTCGGTGACTGTGATCTGACACAACTGTGTGGTCCTGTCGGTGACTGTGACCTGACACAACTGCGTGGCCCTGTCGGTGACCGTGATCCGACACAACTGCGTGGCCCTGTCGGTGACTGTGACCTGACACAACTGCGTGGTCCTGTCGGTGACTGTGACCGTGATCTGACACGACTGTGTGGTCCTGTCGGTGACTGTGACCGTGATCTGACACGACTGTGTGGTCCTGTCGGTGACTGTGACCGTGATCTGACACAACTGTGTGGTCCTGTCGGTGACTGTGATCTGACACTACTCTGTGGTCCTGTCGGTGAACGCGATCTGACAGAACTGTGCGGTCCTGTCGGTGACTGTGATCTGACACAACTGTGTGGTCCTGTCGGTGACTGTGATCTGACACAACTGTGTGGTCCTGTCGGTGAACGTGATCTGACACAACTGTGTGGTCCTGTCGGTGACTGTGATCTGACACAACTGTGTGGTCCTGTCGGTGACTGTGACTGTGACCTGACACAACTGCGTGGCCCTGTCGGTGACCGTGATCCGACACAACTGCGTGGCCCTGTCGGTGACTGTGATCTGACACAACTGTGTGGTCATGTCAGTGACTGAGCTGACACAACTGTGTGGCCCTGTCGGTGACTGTGATCCGACACAACTGTGTGGTCCTGTCGGTGACTGTGATCTGACACAACTGTGTGGTCCTGTCGGTGACTGTGACCTGACACAACTGCGTGGCCCTGTCGGTGACTGTGATCCGACACAACTGCGTGGTCCTGTCGGTGACTGTGATTTGACACTACTGTGTGGTCCTGTCGGTGACTGTGACCTGACACAACTGTGTGGCCCTGTCGGTGACTGTGATCCGACACAACTGTGTGGTCCTGTCGGTGAATGTGATCTGTCACAACTGTGTGGTCCTGTCGGTGACTGTGACCTGACACAACTGCGTGGCCCTGTCGGTGACCGTGATCTGACACAACTGTGTGGCCCTGTTGGTGACTGAGCTGACACAACTGTGTGTTCCTGTCGGTGACTGTGAGCGTGATCTGACACAACTGCGTGGTCCTGTCGTTGACTGTGAGCGTGATCTGACACAACTGCGTGGCCCTGTCGCTGACTGTGACCATGATCTGACTGTGTGGTCCTGTCAGTGACAGTGATCTGACACAACTGCGTGGTCCTGTCGGTGACTGTGACCGTGATCTGACACGACTGTGTGGTCCTGTCGGTGACTGTGACCGTGATCTGACACGACTGTGTGGTCCTGTCGGTGACTGAGCTGACACAACTGTGTGGTCCTGTCGGTGACTGTGATCTGACACTACTGTGTGGTCCTGTCGGTGAACGTGATCTGACAGAACTGTGTGGTCCTGTCGGTGACAGTGATCTGACACAACTGTGTGGTCCTGTCGGTGACTGTGATCTGACACAACTGTGTGGTCCGGTCGGTGAACGTGATCTGACACAACTGTGTGGTCCTGTCGGTGACTGTGATCTGACACAACTGTGTGGTCATGTCGCTGACTGTGATCTGACACAACTGTGTGGTCCTGTCGGTGACTGTGAGCGTGATCTGACACAACTGCGTGGCCCTGTCGCTGACTGTGATCTGACACAACTGTGTGGTCCTGTCGGTGACTGTGACTATGACCTCACACATCTGCATGGCCCTGTTGGTGACTGTGGCCGTGATCTGACACAACTGTGTGGTCATGTCAGTGACTGATCTGACACAACTGTGTGGTCCTGTCAGTGACTGAGCTGACACAACTGTGTGGTCCTGTCGGTGACTGTGATCCGACACAACTGTGTGGTCCTGTCGGTGACTGTGATCCGACACAACTGTGTGGTCCTGTCGGTGACTGTGATCCGACACAACTGTGTGGTCCTGTCGGTGACTGTGATCTGACACAACTGTGTGGTCCTGTCGGTGTCCGTGATCTGACACAACTGTGTGGTCCTGTCGGTGACCGTGATCTGACACAACTGTGTGGTCCTGTTGGTGACTGTGACCTGACACAACTGCGTGGCCCTGTCGGTGACCGTGATCCGACACAACTGCGTGGTCCTGTCGGTGACTATGAGCGTGATCTGACACAACTGCGTGGCCCTGTCGGTGACTGTGACCGTGATCTGACACAACTGCGTGGCCCTGTCGGTGACTGTGACTGTGAACTGACACAACTGCGTGGCCCTGTCGCTGACTGTGACCGTGATCTGACACAACTGCGTGGCCCTGTCGGTGACTGTGACCGTGATCTGACACAACTGTGTGGCCCTGTCGGTGACCGTGATCCGACACAAGTGTGTGGTCCTGTCGGTGACTGTGAGCGTGATCTGACACAACTGCGTGGCCCTGTCGGTGACTGTGACCGTGATCTGACACAACTGCGTGGCCCTGTCGGTGACTGTGACAGTGATCTGACACAACTGCGTGGCCCTGTCGGTGACTGTGACCGTGATCTGACACAACTGTGTGGTCCTGTCGGTGACTGTGACTGTGAACTGACACAACTGTGTGGTCCTGTCGGTGACTGTGACTGTGATCTGACTGTGTGGTCCTGTCAGTGACAGTGATCTGACACAACTGCGTGGTCCTGTCGGTGACTGTGACCGTGGTCTGACACAACTGTGTGGTCCTGTCGGTGACTGTGACCGTGATCTGACACAACTGTGTGGTCCTGTCGGTGCCTGTGATCTGACACTACTGTGTGGTCCTGTCGGTGAACGTGATCTGACACAACTGTGTGGTCCTGTCGGTGACTGTGATCTGACACTACTGTGTGGTCCTGTCGGTGACTGTGATCTGACACAACTGTGTGGTCCTGTCGGTGACTGTGATCTGACACAACTGTGTGGTCCTGTCGGTGACTGTGATCTGACACAACTGCGTGGTCCTGTCGGTGACTGTGATCTGACACAACTGCGTGGTCCTGTCGGTGACTGTGATCTGACACAACTGCGTGGCCCTGTCGGTGACTGAGGTGACACAACTGTGTGGTCCTGTCGGTGACCGTGATCTGACACAACTGCGTGGTCCTGTCGGTGACTGTGATCTGACACAACTGCGTGGTCCTGTCGGTGACTGTGATCTGACACAACTGTGTGGTCCTGTCGGTGACTGTGAGCATGATCTGACAGAACTGTGTGGTCCTGTCGGTGACTGTGATCTGACACAACTGTGTGGTCCTGTCGGTGACTGTGATCTGACACAACTGTGTGGTCCTGTCGGTGACTGTGATCTGACACAACTGCGTGGTCCTGTCGGTGACTGTGATCTGACACAACTGCGTGGTCCTGTCGGTGACTGTGACCGTGATCTGACTGTGTGGTCCTGTCGGTGACTGTGATCTGACACAACTCTGTGGTCCTGTCGGTGACTGTGACCTGACACAACTGCGTTGCCCTGTCGGTGACCGTGATCCGATCCAACTGCGTGGCCCTGTCGGTGACTGTAATCTGACACAACTGTGTGGTCCTGTCGGTGACTGTGACTGTGACCTGACACAACTGCGTGGTCCTGTCGGTGACTGTGATCTGACACAACTGCGTGGCCCTGTCGGTGACTGTGATCTGACACAACTGCGTGGTCCTGTCGGTGACTGTGATCTGACACAACTGCGTGGCCCTGTCGGTGACTGTGATCTGACACAACTGCGTGGTCCTGTCTGTGACTGTGATCTGACACAACTGCGTGGTCCTGTTTGTGACTGTGATCTGACACAACTGTGTGCTCCTGTCGGTGACTGTGATCTGACACAACTGCGTGGTCCTGTCGGTGACTGTGATCTGACACAACTGCGTGGTCCTGTCGGTGACTGTGATCTGACACAACTGCGTGGTCCTGTCGGTGACTGAGGTGACACAATTGCGTGGTCCTGTCGGTGACTGAGGTGACACAACTGTGTGGTCCTGTCGGTGACTGTGATCTGACACAACTGTGTGGTCCTGTCGGTGACTGTGAGCGTGATCTGACACAACTGTGTGGTCCTGTCGGTGACCGTGATCTGACACAACTGTGTGGTCCTGTCGGTGACTGTGATCTGACACAACTGCGTGGCCCTGTCGGTGACTGTGATCTGACACAACTGTGTGGCCCTGTCGGTGACTGTGATCTGACACAACTGCGTGGCCCTGTCGGTGACTGAGGTGACACAACTGCGTGGTCCTGTCGGTGACCGTGATCTGACACAACTGCGTGGTCCTGTCGGTGACCGTGATCTGACACAACTGTGTGGTCCTGTAGGTGACTGTGATCTGACACAACTGTGTGGTCCTGTCGGTGACTGTGAGCGTGATCTGACACAACTGTGTGGTCCTGTCGGTGACTGAGGTGACACAACTGTTTTTTCCTGTCGGTGACTGTGATCAGACACAACTGTGTGGTCCTGTCGGTGACTGTGAGCGTGATCTGACACAACTGTGTGGTCCTGTCGGTGACCGTGATCTGACACAACTGTGTGGTCCTGTCGGTGACTGTGATCTGACACAACTGTGTGGTCCTGTCGGTGACTGTGAGCGTGATCTGACACAACAGTGTGGTCCTGTCGGTGACTGAGGTGACACAACTGTGTGGTCCTGTCGGTGACTGTGATCTGACACAACTGCGTGGCCCTGTCGGTGACCGTGATCCGACACAACGGTGTGGCCCTGTCGGTGACTGAGCTGACACAACTGTGTGGTCCTGTCGGTGACTGTGAGCATGATCTGACACAACTGTGTGGTCCTGTCGGTGACTGTGATCTGACACAACTGTGTGGTCCTGTCGGTGACTGTGATCTGACACAACTGCGTGGCCCTGTCGGTGACTGTGATCTGACACAACTGCGTGGCCCTGTCGGTGACTGTGATCTGACACAACTGCGTGGTCCTGTCGGTGACTGTGATCTGACACAACTGCGTGGCCCTGTCGGTGACTGTGATCTGACACAACTGCGTGGTCCTGTCTGTGACTGTGATCTGACACAACTGCGTGGTCCTGTTTGTGACTGTGATCTGACACAACTGTGTGGTCCTGTCGGTGACTGTGATCTGACACAACTGAGTGGTCCTGTCGGTGACTGTGATCTGACACAACTGCGTGGTCCTGTCGGTGACTGTGATCTGACACAACTGCGTGGTCCTGTCGGTGACTGAGGTGACACAACTGCGTGGTCCTGTCGGTGACTGAGGTGACACAACTGTGTGGTCCTGTCGGTGACTGTGATCTGACACAACTGTGTGGTCCTGTCGGTGACTGTGAGCGTGATCTGACACAACTGTGTGGTCCTGTCGGTGACCGTGATCTGACACAACTGTGTGGTCCTGTCGGTGACCGTGATCCGATCCAACTGCGTGGCCCTGTCGGTGACTGTAATCTGACACAACTGTGTGGTCCTGTCGGTGACTGTGACTGTGACCTGACACAACTGCGTGGTCCTGTCGGTGACTGTGATCTGACACAACTGCGTGGCCCTGTCGGTGACTGTGATCTGACACAACTGCGTGGTCCTGTCGGTGACTGTGATCTGACACAACTGCGTGGCCCTGTCGGTGACTGTGATCTGACACAACTGCGTGGTCCTGTCTGTGACTGTGATCTGACACAACTGCGTGGTCCTGTTTGTGACTGTGATCTGACACAACTGTGTGCTCCTGTCGGTGACTGTGATCTGACACAACTGCGTGGTCCTGTCGGTGACTGTGATCTGACACAACTGCGTGGTCCTGTCGGTGACTGTGATCTGACACAACTGCGTGGTCCTGTCGGTGACTGAGGTGACACAATTGCGTGGTCCTGTCGGTGACTGAGGTGACACAACTGTGTGGTCCTGTCGGTGACTGTGATCTGACACAACTGTGTGGTCCTGTCGGTGACTGTGAGCGTGATCTGACACAACTGTGTGGTCCTGTCGGTGACCGTGATCTGACACAACTGTGTGGTCCTGTCGGTGACTGTGATCTGACACAACTGCGTGGCCCTGTCGGTGACTGTGATCTGACACAACTGTGTGGCCCTGTCGGTGACTGTGATCTGACACAACTGCGTGGCCCTGTCGGTGACTGAGGTGACACAACTGCGTGGTCCTGTCGGTGACCGTGATCTGACACAACTGCGTGGTCCTGTCGGTGACCGTGATCTGACACAACTGTGTGGTCCTGTAGGTGACTGTGATCTGACACAACTGTGTGGTCCTGTCGGTGACTGTGAGCGTGATCTGACACAACTGTGTGGTCCTGTCGGTGACTGAGGTGACACAACTGTTTTTTCCTGTCGGTGACTGTGATCAGACACAACTGTGTGGTCCTGTCGGTGACTGTGAGCGTGATCTGACACAACTGTGTGGTCCTGTCGGTGACCGTGATCTGACACAACTGTGTGGTCCTGTCGGTGACTGTGATCTGACACAACTGTGTGGTCCTGTCGGTGACTGTGAGCGTGATCTGACACAACAGTGTGGTCCTGTCGGTGACTGAGGTGACACAACTGTGTGGTCCTGTCGGTGACTGTGATCTGACACAACTGCGTGGCCCTGTCGGTGACCGTGATCCGACACAACGGTGTGGCCCTGTCGGTGACTGAGCTGACACAACTGTGTGGTCCTGTCGGTGACTGTGAGCATGATCTGACACAACTGTGTGGTCCTGTCGGTGACTGTGATCTGACACAACTGTGTGGTCCTGTCGGTGACTGTGATCTGACACAACTGCGTGGTCCTGTCGGTGACTGTGATCTGACACAACTGTGTGGTCCTGTCGGTGACTGTGAGCATGATCTGACAGAACTGTGTGGTCCTGTCGGTGACTGTGATCTGACACAACTGTGTGGTCCTGTCGGTGACTGTGATCTGACACAACTGTGTGGTCCTGTCGGTGACTGTGATCTGACACAACTGCGTGGTCCTGTCGGTGACTGTGATCTGACACAACTGCGTGGTCCTGTCGGTGACTGTGACCGTGATCTGACTGTGTGGTCCTGTCGGTGACTGTGATCTGACACAACTCTGTGGTCCTGTCGGTGACTGTGACCTGACACAACTGCGTTGCCCTGTCGGTGACCGTGATCCGATCCAACTGCGTGGCCCTGTCGGTGACTGTAATCTGACACAACAATGTGGTCCTGTCGGTGACTGTGACTGTGACCTGACACAACTGCGTGGTCCTGTCGGTGACTGTGATCTGACACAACTGCGTGGCCCTGTCGGTGACTGTGATCTGACACAACTGCGTGGTCCTGTCGGTGACTGTGATCTGACACAACTGCGTGGCCCTGTCGGTGACTGTGATCTGACACAACTGCGTGGTCCTGTCTGTGACTGTGATCTGACACAACTGCGTGGTCCTGTTTGTGACTGTGATCTGACACAACTGTGTGCTCCTGTCGGTGACTGTGATCTGACACAACTGCGTGGTCCTGTCGGTGACTGTGATCTGACACAACTGCGTGGTCCTGTCGGTGACTGTGATCTGACACAACTGCGTGGTCCTGTCGGTGACTGAGGTGACACAATTGCGTGGTCCTGTCGGTGACTGAGGTGACACAACTGTGTGGTCCTGTCGGTGACTGTGATCTGACACAACTGTGTGGTCCTGTCGGTGACTGTGAGCGTGATCTGACACAACTGTGTGGTCCTGTCGGTGACCGTGATCTGACACAACTGTGTGGTCCTGTCGGTGACTGTGATCTGACACAACTGCGTGGCCCTGTCGGTGACTGTGATCTGACACAACTGTGTGGCCCTGTCGGTGACTGTGATCTGACACAACTGCGTGGCCCTGTCGGTGACTGAGGTGACACAACTGCGTGGTCCTGTCGGTGACCGTGATCTGACACAACTGCGTGGTCCTGTCGGTGACCGTGATCTGACACAACTGTGTGGTCCTGTAGGTGACTGTGATCTGACACAACTGTGTGGTCCTGTCGGTGACTGTGAGCGTGATCTGACACAACTGTGTGGTCCTGTCGGTGACTGAGGTGACACAACTGTGTGGTCCTGTCGGTGACTGTGATCTGACACAACTGCGTGGCCCTGTCGGTGACCGTGATCCGACACAACGGTGTGGCCCTGTCGGTGACTGAGCTGACACAACTGTGTGGTCCTGTCGGTGACTGTGAGCATGATCTGACACAACTGTGTGGTCCTGTCGGTGACTGTGATCTGACACAACTGCGTGGTCCTGTCGGTGACTGTGATCTGACACAACTGCGTGGCCCTGTCGGTGACTGTGATCTGACACAACTGCGTGGCCCTGTCGGTGACTGTGATCTGACACAACTGCGTGGTCCTGTCGGTGACTGTGATCTGACACAACTGCGTGGCCCTGTCGGTGACTGTGATCTGACACAACTGCGTGGTCCTGTCTGTGACTGTGATCTGACACAACTGCGTGGTCCTGTTTGTGACTGTGATCTGACACAACTGTGTGGTCCTGTCGGTGACTGTGATCTGACACAACTGAGTGGTCCTGTCGGTGACTGTGATCTGACACAACTGCGTGGTCCTGTCGGTGACTGTGATCTGACACAACTGCGTGGTCCTGTCGGTGACTGAGGTGACACAACTGCGTGGTCCTGTCGGTGACTGAGGTGACACAACTGTGTGGTCCTGTCGGTGACTGTGATCTGACACAACTGTGTGGTCCTGTCGGTGACTGTGAGCGTGATCTGACACAACTGTGTGGTCCTGTCGGTGACCGTGATCTGACACAACTGTGTGGTCCTGTCGGTGACCGTGATCCGATCCAACTGCGTGGCCCTGTCGGTGACTGTAATCTGACACAACTGTGTGGTCCTGTCGGTGACTGTGACTGTGACCTGACACAACTGCGTGGTCCTGTCGGTGACTGTGATCTGACACAACTGCGTGGCCCTGTCGGTGACTGTGATCTGACACAACTGCGTGGTCCTGTCGGTGACTGTGATCTGACACAACTGCGTGGCCCTGTCGGTGACTGTGATCTGACACAACTGCGTGGTCCTGTCTGTGACTGTGATCTGACACAACTGCGTGGTCCTGTTTGTGACTGTGATCTGACACAACTGTGTGCTCCTGTCGGTGACTGTGATCTGACACAACTGCGTGGTCCTGTCGGTGACTGTGATCTGACACAACTGCGTGGTCCTGTCGGTGACTGTGATCTGACACAACTGCGTGGTCCTGTCGGTGACTGAGGTGACACAATTGCGTGGTCCTGTCGGTGACTGAGGTGACACAACTGTGTGGTCCTGTCGGTGACTGTGATCTGACACAACTGTGTGGTCCTGTCGGTGACTGTGAGCGTGATCTGACACAACTGTGTGGTCCTGTCGGTGACCGTGATCTGACACAATTGTGTGGTCCTGTCGGTGACTGTGATCTGACACAACTGCGTGGCCCTGTCGGTGACTGTGATCTGACACAACTGTGTGGCCCTGTCGGTGACTGTGATCTGACACAACTGCGTGGCCCTGTCGGTGACTGAGGTGACACAACTGCGTGGTCCTGTCGGTGACCGTGATCTGACACAACTGCGTGGTCCTGTCGGTGACCGTGATCTGACACAACTGTGTGGTCCTGTCGGTGACTGTGATCTGACACAACTGTGTGGTCCTGTCGGTGACTGTGAGCGTGATCTGACACAACTGTGTGGTCCTGTCGGTGACTGAGGTGACACAACTGTTTTTTCCTGTCGGTGACTGTGATCAGACACAACTGTGTGGTCCTGTCGGTGACTGTGAGCGTGATCTGACACAACTGTGTGGTCCTGTCGGTGACCGTGATCTGACACAACTGTGTGGTCCTGTCGGTGACTGTGATCTGACACAACTGTGTGGTCCTGTCGGTGACTGTGAGCGTGATCTGACACAACAGTGTGGTCCTGTCGGTGACTGAGGTGACACAACTGTGTGGTCCTGTCGGTGACTGTGATCTGACACAACTGCGTGGCCCTGTCGGTGACCGTGATCCGACACAACGGTGTGGCCCTGTCGGTGACTGAGCTGACACAACTGTGTGGTCCTGTCGGTGACTGTGAGCATGATCTGACACAACTGTGTGGTCCTGTCGGTGACTGTGATCTGACACAACTGTGTGGTCCTGTCGGTGACTGTGATCTGACACAACTGCGTGGCCCTGTCGGTGACTGTGATCTGACACAACTGCGTGGCCCTGTCGGTGACTGTGATCTGACACAACTGCGTGGTCCTGTCGGTGACTGTGATCTGACACAACTGCGTGGCCCTGTCGGTGACTGTGATCTGACACAACTGCGTGGTCCTGTCTGTGACTGTGATCTGACACAACTGCGTGGTCCTGTTTGTGACTGTGATCTGACACAACTGTGTGGTCCTGTCGGTGACTGTGATCTGACACAACTGCGTGGTCCTGTCGGTGACTGTGATCTGACACAACTGCGTGGTCCTGTCGGTGACTGTGATCTGACACAACTGCGTGGTCCTGTCGGTGACTGAGGTGACACAACTGCGTGGTCCTGTCGGTGACTGAGGTGACACAACTGTGTGGTCCTGTCGGTGACTGTGATCTGACACAACTGTGTGGTCCTGTCAGTGACTGTGAGCGTGATCTGACACAACTGTGTGGTCCTGTCGGTGACCGTGATCTGACACAACTGTGTGGTCCTGTCGGTGACTGTGATCTGACACAACTGCGTGGCCCTGTCGGTGACTGTGATCTGACACAACTGTGTGGCCCTGTCGGTGACTGTGATCTGACACAACTGCGTGGCCCTGTCGGTGACTGAGGTGACACAACTGCGTGGTCCTGTCGGTGACCGTGATCTGACACAACTGCGTGGTCCTGTCGGTGACCGTGATCTGACACAACTGTGTGGTCCTGTCGGTGACTGTGATCTGACACAACTGTGTGGTCCTGTCGGTGACTGTGAGCGTGATCTGACACAACTGTGTGGTCCTGTCGGTGACTGAGGTGACACAACTGTTTTTTCCTGTCGGTGACTGTGATCAGACACAACTGTGTGGTCCTGTCGGTGACTGTGAGCGTGATCTGACACAACTGTGTGGTCCTGTCGGTGACCGTGATCTGACACAACTGTGTGGTCCTGTCGGTGACTGTGATCTGACACAACTGTGTGGTCCTGTCGGTGACTGTGAGCGTGATCTGACACAACTGTGTGGTCCTGTCGGTGACTGTGATCTGACACAACTGTGTGGTCCTGTCGGTGACTGTGATCTGACACAACTGCGTGGCCCTGTCGGTGACCGTGATCCGACACAACGGTGTGGCCCTGTCGGTGACTGAGCTGACACAACTGTGTGGTCCTGTCGGTGACTGTGAGCATGATCTGACACAACTGTGTGGTCCTGTCGGTGACTGTGATCTGACACAACTGTGTGGTCCTGTCGGTGACTGTGATCTGACACAACTGCGTGGTCCTGTCGGTGACTGTGATCTGACACAACTGCGTGGTCCTGTCGGTGACTCTGATCTGACACAAGTGCGTGGTCCTGTCGGTGACTGTGATCTGACACAACTGTGTGGTCCTGTCGGTGACTGAGGTGACACAACTGCGTGGTCCTGTCGGTGACTGTGATCTGACACAACAGTGTGGTCCTGTCGGTGACTGTGATCTGACACAACTGTGTGGTCCTGTCGGTGACTGTGATCTGACACAACTGCGTGGTCCTGTCGGTGACTGAGGTGACACAACTGTGTGGTCCTGTCGGTGACTGTGACCGTGATCTGACACAACTGTGTGGTCCTGTCGGTGACTGTGATCTGACACAACTGTGTGGTCCTGTCGGTGACTGAGGTGACACAACTGCGTGGTCCTGTCGGTGACTGTGATCTGACACAACAGTGTGGTCCTGTCGGTGACTGTGATCTGACACAACTGTGTGGTCCTGTCGGTGACTGTGATCTGACACAACTGCGTGGTCCTGTCGGTGACTGAGGTGACACAACTGTGTGGTCCTGTCGGTGACTGTGAGCGTGATCTGACACAACTGTGTGGTCCTGTCGGTGACTGTGATCTGACACAACTGTGTGGTCCTGTCGGTGACTGAGCTGACACAACTGTGTGGTCCTGTCGGTGACCGTGATCCGACACAACTGTGTGGTCCTGTCGGTGACTGAGGTGACGCAACTGTGTGGTCCTGTCGGTGACTGAGCTGACACAACTGCGTGGCCCTGTCGGTGATCGTGATCCGACACAACGGTGTGGCCCTGTCGGTGACTGAGCTGACACAACTGTGTGGTCCTGTCGGTGACTGATCTGACACAACTGCGTGGCCCTGTCGGTGATCGTGATCCGACACAACGGTGTGGCCCTGTCGGTGACTGAGCTGACACAACTGTGTGGTCCTGTCGGTGACTGATCTGACACAACTGTGTGGTCCTGTCGGTGACTGTGATCTGACACAACTGTGTAGTCCTGTCGGTGACTGTGATTTGACACAACTGTGTGGTCCTGTCGGTGACTGTGAGCGTGATCTGACACAACTGTGTGGTCCTGTCGGTGACTGTGAGCGTGATCTGACACAACTGTGTGGTCCTGTCGGTGACTGAGGTGACACAACTGTGTGGTCCTGTCGGTGACTGTGATTTGACACAACTGTGTGGTCCTGTCGGGGACTGTGAGCGTAATCTGACACAACTGTGTGGTCCTGTCGGTGACTGTGATCTGACACAACTGTGTGGTCCTGTCGGTGACCATGATCTGACACAACTGTGTGGTCCTGTCGGTGACTGTGATCTGACACAACTGTGTGGTCCTGTCGGTGACTGTGAGCGTGATCTGACACAACTGTGTGGTCCTGTCGGTGACTGTGATCTGACACAACTGTGTAGTCCTGTCGGTGACTGAGGTGACACAACTGTGTGGTCCTGTCGGTGACTGTGATCTGACACAACTGCGTGGCCCTGTCGGTGACCGTGATCCGACACAACGGTGTGGCCCTGTCGGTGACTGAGCTGACACAACTGTGTGGTCCTGTCGGTGACTGTGAGCATGATCTGACACAACTGTGTGGTCCTGTCGGTGACTGTGATCTGACACAACTGTGTGGTCCTGTCGGTGACAGTGATCTGACACAACTGCGTGGTCCTGTCGGTGACTGTGATCTGACACAACTGCGTGGTCCTGTCGGTGACTGTGAGCATGATCTGACACAACTGTGTGGTCCTGTCGGTGACTGAGGTGACACAACTGCGTGGTCCTGTCGGTGACTGTGATCTGACACAACAGTGTGGTCCTGTCGGTGACTGTGATCTGACACAACTGCGTGGTCCTGTCGGTGACTGAGGTGACACAACTGTGTGGTCCTGTCGGTGACTGTGAGCGTGATCTGACACAACTGTGTGGTCCTGTCGGTGACTGTGATCTGACACAACTGTGTGGTCCTGTCGGTGACTGAGCTGACACAACTGTGTGGTCCTGTCGGTGACCGTGATCCGACACAACTGTGTGGTCCTGTCGGTGACTGAGGTGACGCAACTGTGTGGTCCTGTCGGTGACTGAGCTGACACAACTGCGTGGCCCTGTCGGTGATCGTGATCCGACACAACGGTGTGGCCCTGTCGGTGACTGAGCTGACACAACTGTGTGGTCCTGTCGGTGACTGATCTGACACAACTGCGTGGCCCTGTCGGTGATCGTGATCCGACACAACGGTGTGGCCCTGTCGGTGACTGAGCTGACACAACTGTGTGGTCCTGTCGGTGACTGATCTGACACAACTGTGTGGTCCTGTCGGTGACTGTGATCTGACACAACTGTGTAGTCCTGTCGGTGACTGTGATTTGACACAACTGTGTGGTCCTGTCGGTGACTGTGAGCGTGATCTGACACAACTGTGTGGTCCTGTCGGTGACTGTGAGCGTGATCTGACACAACTGTGTGGTCCTGTCGGTGACTGAGGTGACACAACTGTGTGGTCCTGTCGGTGACTGTGATTTGACACAACTGTGTGGTCCTGTCGGTGACTGTGAGCGTAATCTGACACAACTGTGTGGTCCTGTCGGTGACTGTGATCTGACACAACTGTGTGGTCCTGTCGGTGACCATGATCTGACACAACTGTGTGGTCCTGTCGGTGACTGTGATCTGACACAACTGTGTGGTCCTGTCGGTGACTGTGAGCGTGATCTGACACAACTGTGTGGTCCTGTCGGTGACTGTGATCTGACACAACTGTGTAGTCCTGTCGGTGACTGAGGTGACACAACTGTGTGGTCCTGTCGGTGACTGTGATCTGACACAACTGCGTGGCCCTGTCGGTGACCGTGATCCGACACAACGGTGTGGCCCTGTCGGTGACTGAGCTGACACAACTGTGTGGTCCTGTCGGTGACTGTGAGCATGATCTGACACAACTGTGTGGTCCTGTCGGTGACTGTGATCTGACACAACTGTGTGGTCCTGTCGGTGACAGTGATCTGACACAACTGCGTGGTCCTGTCGGTGACTGTGATCTGACACAACTGCGTGGTCCTGTCGGTGACTGTGATCTGACACAACTGCGTGGTCCTGTCGGTGACTGTGATCTGACACAACTGTGTGGTCCTGTCGGTGACTGAGGTGACACAACTGCGTGGTCCTGTCGGTGACTGTGATCTGACACAACAGTGTGGTCCTGTCGGTGACTGTGATCTGACACAACTGTGTGGTCCTGTCGGTGACTGTGATCTGACACAACTGCGTGGTCCTGTCGGTGACTGAGGTGACACAACTGTGTGGTCCTGTCGGTGACTGTGATCTGACACAACTGTGTGGTCCTGTCGGTGACTGTGATCTGACACAACTGTGTGGTCCTGTCGGTGACTGAGGTGACACAACTGCGTGGTCCTGTCGGTGACTGTGATCTGACACAACAGTGTGGTCCTGTCGGTGACTGTGATTTGACACAACTGTGTGGTCCTGTCTGTGACTGTGATCTGACACAACTGTGTGGTCCTGTCGGTGACTGTGATCTGACACAACTGTGTGGTCCTGTCGGTGACTGTGAGCGTGATCTGACACAACTGTGTGGTCCTGTCGGTGACTGTGATCTGACACAACTGTGTGGTCCTGTCGGTGACTGAGGTGACACAACTGTGTGGTCCTGTCGGTGACTGTGATCTGACACAACTGCGTGGCCCTGTCGGTGACCGTGATCCGACACAACGGTGTGGCCCTGTCGGTGACTGAGCTGACACAACTGTGTGGTCCTGTCGGTGACTGTGAGCATGATCTGACACAACTGTGTGGTCCTGTCGGTGACTGTGATCTGACACAACTGTGTGGTCCTGTCGGTGACTGTGATCTGACACAACTGCGTGGTCCTGTCGGTGACTGTGATCTGACACAACTGCGTGGTCCTCTCGGTGACTGTGATCTGACACAACTGCGTGGTCCTGTCGGTGACTGTGATCTGACACAACTGTGTGGTCCTGTCGGTGACTGAGGTGACACAACTGCGTGGTCCTGTCGGTGACTGTGATCTGACACAACAGTGTGGTCCTGTCGGTGACTGTGATCTGACACAACTGTGTGGTCCTGTCGGTGACTGTGATCTGACACAACTGCGTGGTCCTGTCGGTGACTGAGGTGACACAACTGTGTGGTCCTGTCGGTGACTGTGATCTGACACAACTGTGTGGTCCTGTCGGTGACTGTGATCTGACACAACTGTGTGGTCCTGTCGGTGACTGAGGTGACACAACTGCGTGGTCCTGTCGGTGACTGTGATCTGACACAACAGTGTGGTCCTGTCGGTGACTGTGATTTGACACAACTGTGTGGTCCTGTCTGTGACTGTGATCTGACACAACTGCGTGGCCCTGTCGGTGACCGTGATCCGACACAACGGTGTGGCCCTGTCGGTGACTGAGCTGACACAACTGTGTGGTCCTGTCGGTGACTGTGAGCATGATCTGACACAACTGTGTGGTCCTGTCGGTGACTGTGATCTGACACAACTGTGTGGTCCTGTCGGTGACTGTGATCTGACACAACTGCGTGATCCTGTCGGTGACTGTGATCTGACACAACTGCGTGGTCCTGTCGGTGACTGTGATCTGACACAACTGCGTGGTCCTGTCGGTGACTGTGATCTGACACAACTGTGTGGTCCTGTCGGTGACTGAGGTGACACAACTGCGTGGTCCTGTCGGTGACTGTGATCTGACACAACAGTGTGGTCCTGTCGGTGACTGTGATCTGACACAACTGTGTGGTCCTGTCGGTGTCTGTGATCTGACACAACTGCGTGGTCCTGTCGGTGACTGAGGTGACACAACTGTGTGGTCCTGTCGGTGACTGTGATCTGACACAACTGTGTGGTCCTGTCGGTGACTGTGATCTGACACAACTGTGTGGTCCTGTCGGTGACTGAGGTGACACAACTGCGTGGTCCTGTCGGTGACTGTGATCTGACACAACAGTGTGGTCCTGTCGGTGACTGTGATCTGACACAACTGCGTGGTCCTGTCTGTGACTGTGATCTGACACAACTGCGTGGTCCTGTTTGTGACTGTGATCTGACACAACTGTGTGGTCCTGTCGGTGACTGTGATCTGACACAACTGCGTGGTCCTGTCGGTGACTGTGATCTGACACAACTGTGTGGTCCTGTCGGTGACTGTGATCTGACACAACTGCGTGGTCCTGTCGGTGACTGTGATCTGACACAACTGCGTGGTCCTGTCGGTGACTGAGGTGACACAACTGCGTGGTCCTGTCGGTGACTGAGGTGACACAACTGTGTGGTCCTGTCGGTGACTGTGATCTGACACAACTGTGTGGTCCTGTCGGTGACTGTGATCTGACACAACTGTGTGGTCCTGTCGGTGACTGTGATCTGACACAACTGCGTGGCCCTGTCGGTGACTGTGATCTGAAACAACTGCGTGGCCCTGTCGGTGACCGTGATCTGACACAACTGCGTGGCCCTGTCGGTGACTGAGGTGACACAACTGCGTGGTCCTGTCGGTGACCGTGATCTGACACAACTGCGTGGTCCTGTCGGTGACCGTGATCTGACACAACTGTGTGGTCCTGTCGGTGACTGTGATCTGACACAACTGTGTGGTCCTGTCGGTGACTGTGATTTGACACAACTGTGTGGTCCTGTCGGTGACTGTGATCTGACACAACTGTGTGGTCCTGTCGGTGACTGTGATTTGACACAACTGTGTGGTCCTGTCGGTGACTGTGAGCGTGATCTGACACAACTGTGTGGTCCTGTCGGTGACTGAGGTGACACAACTGTTTTTTCCTGTCGGTGACTGTGATCAGACACAACTGTGTGGTCCTGTCGGTGACTGTGAGCGTGATCTGACACAATTGTGTGGTCCTGTCGGTGACCGTGATCTGACACAACTGTGTGGTCCTGTCGGTGACTGTGATCTGACACAACTGTGTGGTCCTGTCGGTGACTGTGAGCGTGATCTGACACAACTGTGTGGTCCTGTCGGTGACTGAGGTGACACAACTGTGTGGTCCTGTCGGTGACTGTGATCTGACACAACTGCGTGGCCCTGTCGGTGACCGTGATCCGACACAACGGTGTGGCCCTGTCGGTGACTGAGCTGACACAACTGTGTGGTCCTGTCGGTGACTGTGAGCATGATCTGACACAACTGTATGGTCCTGTCGGTGACTGTGATCTGACACAACTGTGTGGTCCTGTCGGTGACTGTGATCTGACACAACTGCGTGGTCCTGTCGGTGACTGTGATCTGACACAACTGCGTGGTCCTGTCGGTGACTGTGATCTGACACAACTGCGTGGTCCTGTCGGTGACTGTGATCTGACACAACTGTGTGGTCCTGTCGGTGACTGAGGTGACACAACTGCGTGGTCCTGTCGGTGACTGTGATCTGACACAACAGTGTGGTCCTGTCGGTGACTGTGAGCATGATCTGACAGAACTGTGTTGTCCTGTCGGTGACTGTGATCTGACACAACTGTGTGGTCGTCGGTGACTGTGATCTGACACAACTGTGTGGTCCTGTCGGTGACTGTGATCTGACACAACTGCGTGGTCCTGTCGGTGACTGTGATCTGACACAACTGCGTGGTCCTGTCGGTGACTGTGACCGTGATCTGACTGTGTGGTCCTGTCGGTGACTGTGATCTGACACAACTCTGTGGTCCTGTCGGTGACTGTGACCTGACACAACTGCGTTGCCCTGTCGGTGACCGTGATCCGACCCAACTGCGTGGCCCTGTCGGTGACTGTGATCTGACACAACTGTGTGGTCCTGTCGGTGACTGTGACTGTGACCTGACACAACTGCGTGGTCCTGTCGGTGACTGTGATCTGACACAACTGCGTGGCCCTGTCGGTGACTGTGATCTTACACAACTGCGTGGTCCTGTCGGTGACTGTGATCTGACACAACTGCGTGGCCCTGTCGGTGACTGTGATCTGACACAACTGCGTGGTCCTGTCTGTGACTGTGATCTGACACAACTGCGTGGTCCTGTTTGTGACTGTGATCTGACACAACTGTGTGGTCCTGTCGGTGACTGTGATCTGACACAACTGCGTGGTCCTGTCGGTGACTGTGATCTGACACAACTGCGTGGTCCTGTCGGTGACTGTGATCTGACACAACTGCGTGGTCCTGTCGGTGACTGAGGTGACACAACTGCGTGGTCCTGTCGGTGACTGAGGTGACACAACTGTGTGGTCCTGTCGGTGACTGTGATCTGACACAACTGTGTGGTCCTGTCGGTGACTGTGAGCGTGATCTGACACAACTGTGTGGTCCTGTCGGTGACCGTGATCTGACACAACTGTGTGGTCCTGTCGGTGACTGTGATCTGACACAACTGTGTGGTCCTGTCGGTGACTGTGATCTGACACAACTGTGTGGTCCTGTCGGTGACTGAGGTGACACAACTGCGTGGTCCTGTCGGTGACTGTGATCTGACACAACAGTGTGGTCCTGTCGGTGACTGTGATTTGACACAACTGTGTGGTCCTGTCTGTGACTGTGATCTGACACAACTGTGTGGTCCTGTCGGTGACTGTGATCTGACACAACTGTGTGGTCCTGTCGGTGACTGTGAGCGTGATCTGACACAACTGTGTGGTCCTGTCGGTGACTGTGATCTGACACAACTGTGTGGTCCTGTCGGTGACTGAGGTGACACAACTGTGTGGTCCTGTCGGTGACTGTGATCTGACACAACTGCGTGGCCCTGTCGGTGACCGTGATCCGACACAACGGTGTGGCCCTGTCGGTGACTGAGCTGACACAACTGTGTGGTCCTGTCGGTGACTGTGAGCATGATCTGACACAACTGTGTGGTCCTGTCGGTGACTGTGATCTGACACAACTGTGTGGTCCTGTCGGTGACTGTGATCTGACACAACTGCGTGGTCCTGTCGGTGACTGTGATCTGACACAACTGCGTGGTCCTGTCGGTGACTGTGATCTGACACAACTGCGTGGTCCTGTCGGTGACTGTGATCTGACACAACTGTGTGGTCCTGTCGGTGACTGAGGTGACACAACTGCGTGGTCCTGTCGGTGACTGTGATCTGACACAACAGTGTGGTCCTGTCGGTGACTGTGATCTGACACAACTGTGTGGTCCTGTCGGTGACTGTGAGCGTGATCTGACACAACTGTGTGGTCCTGTCGGTGACCGTGATCTGACACAACTGTGTGGTCCTGTCGGTGACTGTGATCTGACACAACTGTGTGGTCCTGTCGGTGACTGTGATCTGACACAACTGTGTGGTCCTGTCGGTGACTGAGGTGACACAACTGCGTGGTCCTGACGGTGACTGTGATCTGACACAACAGTGTGGTCCTGTCGGTGACTGTGATTTGACACAACTGTGTGGTCCTGTCTGTGACTGTGATCTGACACAACTGCGTGGCCCTGTCGGTGACCGTGATCCGACACAACGGTGTGGCCCTGTCGGTGACTGAGCTGACACAACTGTGTGGTCCTGTCGGTGACTGAGCTGACACAACTGTGTGGTCCTGTCGGTGACTGTGAGCATGATCTGACACAACTGTGTGGTCCTGTCGGTGACTGTGAGCATGATCTGACACAACTGCGTGATCCTGTCGGTGACTGTGATCTGACACAACTGCGTGGTCCTGTCGGTGACTGTGATCTGACACAACTGCGTGGTCCTGTCGGTGACTGTGATCTGACACAACTGTGTGGTCCTGTCGGTGACTGAGGTGACACAACTGCGTGGTCCTGTCGGTGACTGTGATCTGACACAACAGTGTGGTCCTGTCGGTGACTGTGATCTGACACAACTGTGTGGTCCTGTCGGTGACTGTGATCTGACACAACTGCGTGGTCCTGTCGGTGACTGAGGTGACACAACTGTGTGGTCCTGTCGGTGACTGTGATCTGACACAACTGTGTGGTCCTGTCGGTGACTGTGATCTGACACAACTGTGTGGTCCTGTCGGTGACTGAGGTGACACAACTGCGTGGTCCTGTCGGTGACTGTGATCTGACACAACAGTGTGGTCCTGTCGGTGACTGTGATCTGACACAACTGCGTGGTCCTGTCTGTGACTGTGATCTGACACAACTGCGTGGTCCTGTTTGTGACTGTGATCTGACACAACTGTGTGGTCCTGTCGGTGACTGTGATCTGACACAACTGCGTGGTCCTGTCGGTGACTGAGGTGACACAACTGTGTGGTCCTGTCGGTGACTGTGATCTGACACAACTGTGTGGTCCTGTCGGTGACTGTGATCTGACACAACTGTGTGGTCCTGTCGGTGACTGAGGTGACACAACTGCGTGGTCCTGTCGGTGACTGTGATCTGACACAACAGTGTGGTCCTGTCGGTGACTGTGATTTGACACAACTGTGTGGTCCTGTCTGTGACTGTGATCTGACACAACTGCGTGGCCCTGTCGGTGACCGTGATCCGACACAACGGTGTGGCCCTGTCGGTGACTGAGCTGACACAACTGTGTGGTCCTGTCGGTGACTGTGAGCATGATCTGACACAACTGTGTGGTCCTGTCGGTGACTGTGATCTGACACAACTGTGTGGTCCTGTCGGTGACTGTGATCTGACACAACTGCGTGATCCTGTCGGTGACTGTGATCTGACACAACTGCGTGGTCCTGTCGGTGACTGTGATCTGACACAACTGCGTGGTCCTGTCGGTGACTGTGATCTGACACAACTGTGTGGTCCTGTCGGTGACTGAGGTGACACAACTGCGTGGTCCTGTCGGTGACTGTGATCTGACACAACAGTGTGGTCCTGTCGGTGACTGTGATCTGACACAACTGTGTGGTCCTGTCGGTGACTGTGATCTGACACAACTGCGTGGTCCTGTCGGTGACTGAGGTGACACAACTGTGTGGTCCTGTCGGTGACTGTGATCTGACACAACTGTGTGGTCCTGTCGGTGACTGTGATCTGACACAACTGTGTGGTCCTGTCGGTGACTGAGGTGACACAACTGCGTGGTCCTGTCGGTGACTGTGATCTGACACAACAGTGTGGTCCTGTCGGTGACTGTGATCTGACACAACTGCGTGGTCCTGTCTGTGACTGTGATCTGACACAACTGCGTGGTCCTGTTTGTGACTGTGATCTGACACAACTGTGTGGTCCTGTCGGTGACTGTGATCTGACACAACTGCGTGGTCCTGTCGGTGACTGTGATCTGACACAACTGTGTGGTCCTGTCGGTGACTGTGATCTGACACAACTGTGTGGTCCTGTCGGTGACTGTGATCTGACACAACTGCGTGGTCCTGTCGGTGACTGAGGTGACACAACTGCGTGGTCCTGTCGGTGACTGAGGTGACACAACTGTGTGGTCCTGTCGGTGACTGTGATCTGACACAACTGTGTGGTCCTGTCGGTGACTGTGATCTGACACAACTGTGTGGTCCTGTCGGTGACTGTGATCTGACACAACTGCGTGGCCCTGTCGGTGACTGTGATCTGAAACAACTGCGTGGCCCTGTCGGTGACCGTGATCTGACACAACTGCGTGGCCCTGTCGGTGACTGAGGTGACACAACTGCGTGGTCCTGTCGGTGACCGTGATCTGACACAACTGCGTGGTCCTGTCGGTGACCGTGATCTGACACAACTGTGTGGTCCTGTCGGTGACTGTGATCTGACACAACTGTGTGGTCCTGTCGGTGACTGTGATTTGACACAACTGTGTGGTCCTGTCGGTGACTGTGATCTGACACAACTGTGTGGTCCTGTCGGTGACTGTGATTTGACACAACTGTGTGGTCCTGTCGGTGACTGTGAGCGTGATCTGACACAACTGTGTGGTCCTGTCGGTGACTGAGGTGACACAACTGTTTTTTCCTGTCGGTGACTGTGATCAGACACAACTGTGTGGTCCTGTCGGTGACTGTGAGCGTGATCTGACACAATTGTGTGGTCCTGTCGGTGACCGTGATCTGACACAACTGTGTGGTCCTGTCGGTGACTGTGATCTGACACAACTGTGTGGTCCTGTCGGTGACTGTGAGCGTGATCTGACACAACTGTGTGGTCCTGTCGGTGACTGAGGTGACACAACTGTGTGGTCCTGTCGGTGACTGTGATCTGACACAACTGCGTGGCCCTGTCGGTGACCGTGATCCGACACAACGGTGTGGCCCTGTCGGTGACTGAGCTGACACAACTGTGTGGTCCTGTCGGTGACTGTGAGCATGATCTGACACAACTGTATGGTCCTGTCGGTGACTGTGATCTGACACAACTGTGTGGTCCTGTCGGTGACTGTGATCTGACACAACTGCGTGGTCCTGTCGGTGACTGTGATCTGACACAACTGCGTGGTCCTGTCGGTGACTGTGATCTGACACAACTGCGTGGTCCTGTCGGTGACTGTGATCTGACACAACTGTGTGGTCCTGTCGGTGACTGAGGTGACACAACTGCGTGGTCCTGTCGGTGACTGTGATCTGACACAACAGTGTGGTCCTGTCGGTGACTGTGAGCATGATCTGACAGAACTGTGTTGTCCTGTCGGTGACTGTGATCTGACACAACTGTGTGGTCGTCGGTGACTGTGATCTGACACAACTGTGTGGTCCTGTCGGTGACTGTGATCTGACACAACTGCGTGGTCCTGTCGGTGACTGTGATCTGACACAACTGCGTGGTCCTGTCGGTGACTGTGACCGTGATCTGACTGTGTGGTCCTGTCGGTGACTGTGATCGGACACAACTCTGTGGTCCTGTCGGTGACTGTGACCTGACACAACTGCGTTGCCCTGTCGGTGACCGTGATCCGATCCAACTGCGTGGCCCTGTCGGTGACTGTGATCTGACACAACTGTGTGGTCCTGTCGGTGACTGTGACTGTGACCTGACACAACTGCGTGGTCCTGTCGGTGACTGTGATCTGACACAACTGCGTGGCCCTGTCGGTGACTGTGATCTTACACAACTGCGTGGTCCTGTCGGTGACTGTGATCTGACACAACTGCGTGGCCCTGTCGGTGACTGTGATCTGACACAACTGCGTGGTCCTGTCTGTGACTGTGATCTGACACAACTGCGTGGTCCTGTTTGTGACTGTGATCTGACACAACTGTGTGGTCCTGTCGGTGACTGTGATCTGACACAACTGCGTGGTCCTGTCGGTGACTGTGATCTGACACAACTGCGTGGTCCTGTCGGTGACTGTGATCTGACACAACTGCGTGGTCCTGTCGGTGACTGAGGTGACACAACTGCGTGGTCCTGTCGGTGACTGAGGTGACACAACTGTGTGGTCCTGTCGGTGACTGTGATCTGACACAACTGTGTGGTCCTGTCGGTGACTGTGAGCGTGATCTGACACAACTGTGTGGTCCTGTCGGTGACCGTGATCTGACACAACTGTGTGGTCCTGTCGGTGACTGTGATCTGACACAACTGTGTGGTCCTGTCGGTGACTGTGATCTGACACAACTGTGTGGTCCTGTCGGTGACTGAGGTGACACAACTGCGTGGTCCTGTCGGTGACTGTGATCTGACACAACAGTGTGGTCCTGTCGGTGACTGTGATTTGACACAACTGTGTGGTCCTGTCTGTGACTGTGATCTGACACAACTGTGTGGTCCTGTCGGTGACTGTGATCTGACACAACTGTGTGGTCCTGTCGGTGACTGTGAGCGTGATCTGACACAACTGTGTGGTCCTGTCGGTGACTGTGATCTGACACAACTGTGTGGTCCTGTCGGTGACTGAGGTGACACAACTGTGTGGTCCTGTCGGTGACTGTGATCTGACACAACTGCGTGGCCCTGTCGGTGACCGTGATCCGACACAACGGTGTGGCCCTGTCGGTGACTGAGCTGACACAACTGTGTGGTCCTGTCGGTGACTGTGAGCATGATCTGACACAACTGTGTGGTCCTGTCGGTGACTGTGATCTGACACAACTGTGTGGTCCTGTCGGTGACTGTGATCTGACACAACTGCGTGGTCCTGTCGGTGACTGTGATCTGACACAACTGCGTGGTCCTGTCGGTGACTGTGATCTGACACAACTGCGTGGTCCTGTCGGTGACTGTGATCTGACACAACTGTGTGGTCCTGTCGGTGACTGAGGTGACACAACTGCGTGGTCCTGTCGGTGACTGTGATCTGACACAACAGTGTGGTCCTGTCGGTGACTGTGATCTGACACAACTGTGTGGTCCTGTCGGTGACTGTGATCTGACACAACTGCGTGGTCCTGTCGGTGACTGAGGTGACACAACTGTGTGGTCCTGTCGGTGACTGTGATCTGACACAACTGTGTGGTCCTGTCGGTGACTGTGATCTGACACAACTGTGTGGTCCTGTCGGTGACTGAGGTGACACAACTGTGTGGTCCTGTCGGTGACTGTGATCTGACACAACTGCGTGGCCCTGTCGGTGACCGTGATCCGACACAACGGTGTGGCCCTGTCGGTGACTGAGCTGACACAACTGTGTGGTCCTGTCGGTGACTGTGAGCATGATCTGACACAACTGTGTGGTCCTGTCGGTGACTGTGATCTGACACAACTCTGTGGTCCTGTCGGTGACTGTGACCTGACACAACTGCGTTGCCCTGTCGGTGACCGTGATCCGATCCAACTGCGTGGCCCTGTCGGTGACTGTGATCTGACACAACTGTGTGGTCCTGTCGGTGACTGTGACTGTGACCTGACACAACTGCGTGGTCCTGTCGGTGACTGTGATCTGACACAACTGCGTGGTCCTGTCGGTGACTGTGATCTGACACAACTGCGTGGTCCTGTCGGTGACTGTGATCTGACACAACTGCGTGGTCCTGTCGGTGACTGTGATCTGACACAACTGTGTGGTCCTGTCGGTGACTGAGGTGACACAACTGCGTGGTCCTGTCGGTGACTGTGATCTGACACAACAGTGTGGTCCTGTCGGTGACTGTGATCTGACACAACTGTGTGGTCCTGTCGGTGACTGTGATCTGACACAACTGCGTGGTCCTGTCGGTGACTGAGGTGACACAACTGTGTGGTCCTGTCGGTGACTGTGATCTGACACAACTGTGTGGTCCTGTCGGTGACTGTGATCTGACACAACTGTGTGGTCCTGTCGGTGACTGAGGTGACACAACTGCGTGGTCCTGTCGGTGACTGTGATCTGACACAACAGTGTGGTCCTGTCGGTGACTGTGATTTGACACAACTGTGTGGTCCTGTCTGTGACTGTGATCTGACACAACTGCGTGGCCCTGTCGGTGACCGTGATCCGACACAACGGTGTGGCCCTGTCGGTGACTGAGCTGACACAACTGTGTGGTCCTGTCGGTGACTGAGCTGACACAACTGTGTGGTCCTGTCGGTGACTGTGAGCATGATCTGACACAACTGTGTGGTCCTGTCGGTGACTGTGAGCATGATCTGACACAACTGCGTGATCCTGTCGGTGACTGTGATCTGACACAACTGCGTGGTCCTGTCGGTGACTGTGATCTGACACAACTGCGTGGTTCTGTCGGTGACTGTGATCTGACACAACTGTGTGGTCCTGTCGGTGACTGAGGTGACACAACTGCGTGGTCCAGTCGGTGACTGTGATCTGACACAACAGTGTGGTCCTGTCGGTGACTGTGATCTGACACAACTGTGTGGTCCTGTCGGTGACTGTGATCCGACACAACTGCGTGGTCCTGTCGGTGACTGAGGTGACACAACTGTGTGGTCCTGTCGGTGACTGTGATCTGACACAACTGTGTGGTCCTGTCGGTGACTGTGATCTGACACAACTGTGTGGTCCTGTCGGTGACTGAGGTGACACAACTGCGTGGTCCTGTCGGTGACTGTGATCTGACACAACAGTGTGGTCCTGTCGGTGACTGTGATCTGACACAACTGCGTGGTCCTGTTTGTGACTGTGATCTGACACAACTGTGTGGTCCTGTCGGTGACTGTGATCTGACACAACTGCGTGGTCCTGTCGGTGACTGTGATCTGATACAACTGTGTAGTCCTGTCGGTGACTGTGATCTGACACAACTGCGTGGTCCTGTCGGTGACTGTGATCTGACACAACTGCGTGGTCCTGTCGGTGACTGAGGTGACACAACTGCGTGGTCCTGTCGGTGACTGAGGTGACACAACTGTGTGGTCCTGTCGGTGACTGTGATCTGACACAACTGTGTGGTCCTGTCGGTGACTGTGATCTGACACAACTGCGTGGCCCTGTCGGTGACCGTGATCTGACACAACTGCGTGGCCCTGTCGGTGACCGTGATCTGACACAACTGCGTGGCCCTGTCGGTGACTGAGGTGACACAACTGCGTGGTCCTGTCGGTGACCGTGATCTGACACAACTGCGTGGTCCTGTCGGTGACCGTGATCTGACACAACTGTGTGGTCCTGTCGGTGACTGTGATCTGACACAACTGTGTGGTCCTGTCGGTGACTGTGATTTGACACAACTGTGTGGTCCTGTCGGTGACTGAGGTGACACAACTGTGTGGTCCTGTCGGTGACTGTGATCTGACACAACTGCGTGGCCCTGTCGGTGACCGTGATCCGACACAACGGTGTGGCCCTGTCGGTGACTGAGCTGACACAACTGTGTGGTCCTGTCGGTGACTGTGAGCATGATCTGACACAACTGTGTGGTCCTGTCGGTGACTGTGATCTGACACAACTGTGTGGTCCTGTCGGTGACTGTGATCTGACACAACTGCGTGGTCCTGTCGGTGACTGTGATCTGACACAACTGCGTGGTCCTGTCGGTGACTGTGATCTGACACAACTGCGTGGTCCTGTCGGTGACTGTGATCTGACACAACTGTGTGGTCCTGTCGGTGACTGAGGTGACACAACTGCGTGGTCCTGTCGGTGACTGTGATCTGACACAACAGTGTGGTCCTGTCGGTGACTGTGATCTGACACAACTGTGTGGTCCTGTCGGTGACTGTGATCTGACACAACTGCGTGGTCCTGTCGGTGACTGAGGTGACACAACTGTGTGGTCCTGTCGGTGACTGTGATCTGACACAACTGTGTGGTCCTGTCGGTGACTGTGATCTGACACAACTGTGTGGTCCTGTCGGTGACTGAGGTGACACAACTGTGTGGTCCTGTCGGTGACTGTGATCTGACACAACTGCGTGGCCCTGTCGGTGACCGTGATCCGACACAACGGTGTGGCCCTGTCGGTGACTGAGCTGACACAACTGTGTGGTCCTGTCGGTGACTGTGAGCATGATCTGACACAACTGTGTGGTCCTGTCGGTGACTGTGATCTGACACAACTCTGTGGTCCTGTCGGTGACTGTGACCTGACACAACTGCGTTGCCCTGTCGGTGACCGTGATCCGATCCAACTGCGTGGCCCTGTCGGTGACTGTGATCTGACACAACTGTGTGGTCCTGTCGGTGACTGTGACTGTGACCTGACACAACTGCGTGGTCCTGTCGGTGACTGTGATCTGACACAACTGCGTGGTCCTGTCGGTGACTGTGATCTGACACAACTGCGTGGTCCTGTCGGTGACTGTGATCTGACACAACTGCGTGGTCCTGTCGGTGACTGTGATCTGACACAACTGTGTGGTCCTGTCGGTGACTGAGGTGACACAACTGCGTGGTCCTGTCGGTGACTGTGATCTGACACAACAGTGTGGTCCTGTCGGTGACTGTGATCTGACACAACTGTGTGGTCCTGTCGGTGACTGTGATCTGACACAACTGCGTGGTCCTGTCGGTGACTGAGGTGACACAACTGTGTGGTCCTGTCGGTGACTGTGATCTGACACAACTGTGTGGTCCTGTCGGTGACTGTGATCTGACACAACTGTGTGGTCCTGTCGGTGACTGAGGTGACACAACTGCGTGGTCCTGTCGGTGACTGTGATCTGACACAACAGTGTGGTCCTGTCGGTGACTGTGATTTGACACAACTGTGTGGTCCTGTCTGTGACTGTGATCTGACACAACTGCGTGGCCCTGTCGGTGACCGTGATCCGACACAACGGTGTGGCCCTGTCGGTGACTGAGCTGACACAACTGTGTGGTCCTGTCGGTGACTGAGCTGACACAACTGTGTGGTCCTGTCGGTGACTGTGAGCATGATCTGACACAACTGTGTGGTCCTGTCGGTGACTGTGAGCATGATCTGACACAACTGCGTGATCCTGTCGGTGACTGTGATCTGACACAACTGCGTGGTCCTGTCGGTGACTGTGATCTGACACAACTGCGTGGTTCTGTCGGTGACTGTGATCTGACACAACTGTGTGGTCCTGTCGGTGACTGAGGTGACACAACTGCGTGGTCCAGTCGGTGACTGTGATCTGACACAACAGTGTGGTCCTGTCGGTGACTGTGATCTGACACAACTGTGTGGTCCTGTCGGTGACTGTGATCCGACACAACTGCGTGGTCCTGTCGGTGACTGAGGTGACACAACTGTGTGGTCCTGTCGGTGACTGTGATCTGACACAACTGTGTGGTCCTGTCGGTGACTGTGATCTGACACAACTGTGTGGTCCTGTCGGTGACTGAGGTGACACAACTGCGTGGTCCTGTCGGTGACTGTGATCTGACACAACAGTGTGGTCCTGTCGGTGACTGTGATCTGACACAACTGCGTGGTCCTGTTTGTGACTGTGATCTGACACAACTGTGTGGTCCTGTCGGTGACTGTGATCTGACACAACTGCGTGGTCCTGTCGGTGACTGTGATCTGATACAACTGTGTAGTCCTGTCGGTGACTGTGATCTGACACAACTGCGTGGTCCTGTCGGTGACTGTGATCTGACACAACTGCGTGGTCCTGTCGGTGACTGAGGTGACACAACTGCGTGGTCCTGTCGGTGACTGAGGTGACACAACTGTGTGGTCCTGTCGGTGACTGTGATCTGACACAACTGTGTGGTCCTGTCGGTGACTGTGATCTGACACAACTGCGTGGCCCTGTCGGTGACCGTGATCTGACACAACTGCGTGGCCCTGTCGGTGACCGTGATCTGACACAACTGCGTGGCCTGTCGGTGACTGAGGTGACACAACTGCGTGGTCCTGTCGGTGACCGTGATCTGACACAACTGCGTGGTCTGTCGGTGACCGTGATCTGACACAACTGTGTGGTCCTGTCGGTGACTGTGATCTGACACAACTGTGTGGTCCTGTCGGTGACTGTGATTTGACACAACTGTGTGGTCCTGTCGGTGACTGTGATCTGACACAACTGTGTGGTCCTGTCGGTGACTGTGATTTGACACAACTGTGTGGTCCTGTCGCTGACTGTGAGCGTGATCTGACACAACTGTGTGGTCCTGTCGGTGACTGAGCTGACACAACTGTTTTTTCCTGTCGGTGACTGTGATCAGACACAACTGTGTGGTCCTGTCGGTGACTGTGAGCGTGATCTGACACATTGTGTGGTCCTGTCGGTGACCGTGATCTGACACAACTGTGTGGTCCTGTCGGTGACTGTGATCTGACACAACT
>NC_082714.1:5381020-5406020 GCF_030144855.1 Hypanus sabinus
GTGAATCTCTTTCCTTGGGACCAGTGAGTATGTGTTTCTGTGTGACCTCTGCCCCTCTCTGGACACTACAGGAATGGCCCCTCCCTGTGTCATAATGTGTGAGCGTGTGTGTATGAGAGAGCGAGAGAGACCACACCCCAACCCCAATGTTATACTGTTCTAGGTTTTGTGGACTACTCCCACTATAGTAATCTGTGGCAACCCTTTGTTGGTGTTAAAATTAGATCAATTCCTGATATTATACAGTCACTTTTATAGTGTAACTTACTTTATAATTGACTGTTATATACTACTGTTAGAATCTTTCTGATGTTATCCTTCAAGGTAATGTGTGGATATCCAGAGGCTTTTTCTCAGGGCTGAAATGGCTACATGAGGGGTCATAGTTTTCAGGTGCTTGGAAATAGGTACTGAGGGAATGTCAGGGGAAAGATTTTCACACAGAGAATGGTGTGTGTGTGGAATGCACTGCCGGTGACAGTGGTGGAAGTGGATACAATAGGGTCTTTTAAGAGACTCTTAGATAGGTACATGGAGCTTACAAAAATAGAGGGCTATGTGCTAGGCAGTTTCTAGAGTAGGTTACATGGTCAGTATGACATTGTGGGCTGAAGGGCCTGTAATGTGCTGTTCAAAGGTTCAATTTAATGTCAGAGAAATGTAAACAGTGTACATCCTGAAATGCTTTTTCTTTGTAACCATCCACGAAAACAGAGGAGTGCCCCGAAGAATGAATGACAGTTAAATGTTAGAACCTCAATGTACCCCCCCCCCAAGCTCCCCCTCCTCCACTGGCAAAAAAAAACATCGGTACCACCACCAAGCACTCAAGCATGAGGAAAGCAATAGCAAAGACATGGTCTTACAGTTACCCCAAAGACTTTGTGTTTCACTGTGTAGATTTCTATGTTCTATAACCCATTCTCAGTGCCTTAATGTAACCTCATCCAAGTACTGTATTCTATTTAAATGTTAGAGTGTGGCCCACTCCCTGTAGTTCTCTCCTGCCAGTTATATTGTAGCCCACACCTAGTGTACAACCACTAATGAATGGTTCACCAATAAATAACCCACAGTTATACTCCCAGAGTTATACAATAGAGCACTCTCTGTGTTATGATTCAGGAAGTGAAGGAGTTAACACATGTAAAACATTTGATGGACCTGGGCTGTACTCACTGGAGTTTAGGAAAATGAGGGGGATTCTCATTGAAAGGCCTGGATAGACTGGATGTGGAGAGGATGCTTCCAAAAGTGGGAGAGTTTAGGACCAGAGGGCCCAGCCTCAGTATAGACTCATTCCTTTAGAGTGGTGTGTGTGTGTAGAATGTGCTGCAGGGTGGTGATAGAGACGATCATATTTAGGACATTTAATAGACTCAGATAGGCACATGGGGCTTATGTGAGAAGGAAGGGTTAGATTGATCTTAGCATAGGTTAAAGGTCAGCATAACATAATGGGCTAAAGGGGTTTTACTGTAATGTTCTACGTTCTTTGTACAGCAGACGGTTTGTAGATTACAAGATCTCATAATCAATAGTATGATGATTAAAATACAGTGTTTGATGTCATTAAACATGTTAGCATCGCAGTTAGTGTGACATGATTACAGCACAGGACATTCCGGAGCTTAGTTCCAGCGCTGTCAATAAGGAGTTTGTACCTTCTCCCCACAACTGTGCAGGTTTCCTCCAGGTGCTCTGATTCCCTCCCTGAAGGTTAATTCATCACTTAAAAGTGTTACGTGCCCCGTAACTGGGTCACTTACCAGCAAAGATAGAGAGGTCCGTTGAAGTCTGATGGTACTATTTTAACAGTATTTATTGGTAAAAATACACAAAAATAATATAAATGCAAACATACAGATACTATACGTCGTCAATACTAGATCTAAAAGCGCGGGTATAATAATAATAATCAATAAGTAACAGCTCTATCGTTGTCTAGGGGATAATGTATTGTCCGATGGAAATTTAAAAGTCACTCAAGTTCATTCAGGCTGCAGCTTTTGGTTGGAGAGAGAGACGGATTTTTAGAACTTGCCAGTTTTTCCTTTTTATGATGTCGATCCTTCGAAATGTCGTTGGTGGTGGTTTCTCCTTTTAGCTAAAGCCGTTCTTCCGCGGTAAGGCCCACCAATTCCGAGGCAAATGGAAAAGGACGCACACGGGCCCCCCACCGGCTGTCGCTTTTAAACGCCGTCACGGAATTTCTAGCGTTTCTCCTGGTGCGTCTAAAGGATTTGTTCCCCAGACCCTCTTTTATCCTGACTCTCGGGGTCTCAGATGTCAATCAGGTTGGGATGATGCAATCCCTCAACCAGCCCACTCTGTTCATTTCCTGAGGGCTTCAATGAATAGTACAGTACTCAATACACAATTTCGTCTCCAAGAGACAATGGCCGTTATCCGTGGCTTTGTCTTTCGGAGGCCCAGGACACATTCCAAACCTTGAGGATTCTGTGTGTCTCTCTCTCATTTCCTGGGTCCCAGACCCGAATTAATAGCGATCTTGCGATTCTCAAAAAGGAGGGGGCTACTTTGTACCCTTCGGCCCCTCAGAGTTGTGGCACATTCATAACAAAAGTATCCTGTGATTAGGTGAGTGTTGAATAGGTGGGTTGCTGGTAGTGCTGGGCCTGTTCTGAGCTGAATCTCTAAATAATAAATAAACTATGGTCACTTTAAGAATGAAGTGAATACTGGGGAGAATCCCCCTGCTCCTTTAAGCAGCTCTTGTCCCGTTCAGTGCCAACTTGGTTAAGGTTGTGGACTTCCTTGAAAGCAGGGCTCCTTCATATGTAGCTGCCTATACGGTGAGATGTTCAGTGATGCCTTGCCAGTAGCTCGCTCACACTGTCCAGCACAGAGAATGGACTATATCTTTATAATGAGGAGCCCTGGCAAATGTACAAACTCATTTTATCCAAGCAGCTCGAGTCTGCGGTGATTTTGGCCGGGAGCCAGCATGGCTGTCTCTGCACAGGACCCGTCGGCATGATTAACTGTGCACAAATCAGAGCAAAAATCTTGCAGAGACTTAGAAAAGAAGAGTTCTTCAACTTAAAGAGAAGAAGTTGTGCTCCTGATTTCTGTCCATGGAACTGGTATTGGAATGTTGGATGTTAGTAAGTACAGGATGAGGTTTGTCTGTGAGTTACTCCCCCACCCCAATCCCCTCACCCAACAGCTAGCTAGACAGCTGACTTAACTGTCTGGACACACATTCAAAGGATGGTCCTATAGTGAAATGTTGTCTCTCAGTCTATGGAACCCTGACATGAAAGCAAGGGTGTAATGCTGAGGCTTTTTAAGGGACTGGTCAGACCGCACTTGGGGTATAGTGAGCAGTTTTGTGCCCCTTATCTCTGACAGGATGTGCCAGTATTGGGGAGTCTCCAGAGGAGGTTGGCAAAAATTATCCCGGGACTGAAAGGGTTAACATATGAGGCGTGTTTGATTGCACTGGGTGTGTACTTGCTGGAGCTTAGAAAAATTAGGGGGTTCTTATTGAAACCTATCAAAAATTGAAAGGCCTAGTTGAGAGGATGTTTCCTATAGTGGAGGAGTCTAGGGCCAGAGGGCACAGCCTCAGAATAGAAGAACATTCCTTTAGAATGGAGATGAGGAAGAATTTCTTCAGCCAGAGGGTACTGAATGTTTGGAATTCATTACTGCAGGCTGTGGAGGCCAAGTCATTGGGTATAGTTAAAGTGAAGTTTGACAGTTTTTCAATTAGTAAGGGTGTCAAAGGTGACGGGGTGAAGGCAGGGGAATGAGATTGAGAGGGATAATAAATCAGCCATGATGGAATGATGGAGCAGACTCAATGGGCTGAATGGCCTAATTCTGCACCTGTGTCTTATGACTTCTGCCAAAGGAGTAGAATGATAATTATTCAAGAAGATGATGGGGGAGAGGGGTGAAGAAGGTGACTGAGTGTGCAAAGTGCATTGGGCTAGTGATATGGACGGGTGATGAGGAACATCTGTGGATCTGGTCTTTCCCAGGTTGGTGGGTCCTGGAATCGGATGTACGTGCGCATCAGAGTTGGCGTAACTGGAGTTCGGGTTCCTGTCATTGCGTAGTCTGGAAATCGATGGCTGAAGGCTGGTGTTGAAGGACTGTCCATATGTGTGGGTGGTTGAGAGGGAGGGAGAAAGGGCTTCTTTTGCTCTTGTTTTGCTTGTTGTGTTCAATGTTGTTCTGCTGAGCATTGTGGGGATGCTGTGGCGCTGGAATGTGTGGTGACACTTGAGGGCTGCCCCCAGCACATTAAATTTCCTTGTACATTAACTCTTCCATTCACAGGATCATTCTTTATGTATCTTTCTCTCAGTAAATCGATTATCAAAGTACATATATCTCACCATATACAACCCTGAGATTCATTTTCTTGTGGGCATTCACAGTAAATTCAAAGAAACACAATAGAGTCAGTGAAAAACCAAACACAAAGAAAAGCAACCAATGTACAAAATACAACAAACTGCAAATACAAAAAGAAGCAAAAGAATATTGAATAAATACACTATAAATATTGAGATGAGGTGAAGAGTCTTTGAAAGTGAGCCCAAAGGTTGTGGGAGTAGTTCAGTGGTGGGGTGAGTGAAGTTGTCCCCTCTGGTAGAAGAGCATGATGGTTGAGGGGTGGTAACTGTTCTTAAACCTGATGGTGTGAATCCTGGGCCTCCTGAACTTCTTTCCTGATGGCAGCAGTGAGAAGAGACCATGACCTGGATAGTAGGGGTCCCTGACAATGGTCTGACCAATACCTTATAAAGTCTCAGTATTATCTCTTTGTTTTTATATTCCAGTCCTCTGGAAATGCATACTAACATTTCATTGTCTATATCCTCTTGAAGTTTCTTTACATGTTTCTCTCAGAATCTCATCAAGTTTTGTACCATTAACAAACTACATTCAGAAACTCCCTTGTGGACATTGCTATTTACTCATTCAAGGATGTGATCATCTCTGTCAAGGCCCATATTTATTTCCTGTTTCTAATTGGCACTGAGGAGCCAGTGGTAAATGATCTTCTTGGCCTGTTGGTCACAGTTGGGTATTTCATCCTTGAAAGGGGGCATTTCAAAGATGCCTATTATGCATCTGGAGTTGTATGTAGAACCATGGTTAGGGAAGGCATATGCTAAAACTCTTTTGTTTATGATTTCCTTTAGAAAGGATTGGGAAACCACCAGTTTATTGCCAAGTGGCCTGAAATGATAACTCCATATGGAACACACTACAGATAGTGGTGGATACAGCCCAGTCCATCACAAGCAAAACCCTCTGCATAATTGAGCACATCTACAAGGAGCTCTGCACACAAAAAAGCAGCATCCATCATCAAAGACTTCCCCCATCATGCAGATCATCAAGCAGGGGTACGGAAGCTCAGGACCCACACCACCAGTTATTACCCTTAAGCCATCAGGTGCCTGAACTGCAAGGATAACTTCACTCACCACAACCTGTACAATCACTTTCAAGGGCTCTTGAGAATTCATGTTCTATTATATTTTATTTGCACAATTTGTTTTCTTTTGCAGACAATCAGCACCGTACAGGCCTTTTGCCCCATGATGTTGTGCCAATCTTTTAACCTACTCTAAGATCAATCTATCCCTTACCTCCTTCATAGCCGTCCATTTTTCTATCATCCATGTGCCTATCTAAGAGTTTCTTAAATGCCCCTAAAATATGTGCTTCTAGCACCTCCCCCAGCAGGGCATTACATTTCCAGAGGACTACTGAGTCTCTGTGTAAAAAAAAATCTACCTCTGACATCTCCAATACTTTCCTTCAATCACCTTAAAATTATGATTATGTGTAGCTGTATGTAAATTCTGTTGTATTTCTTTATTTTCCTGTAAATGTCTACATAAAAGTGAATACCAAAGTAGCATATGGTAACATATACTGTATATACTTTGATAATTTTTTTTACTTTGTAACTAGTATTTGGATAGTTGCCATTACTGAATCTATTCTTTCATTTCAGAGCCATTTAATTTATTGGATTTAAATTGCCCATCTGCTCTGGATTGTTAACACAGTAACAGAAGGATTGTATCTCTGTTTGCTGTGTTCACAGAGGGTTGAAAGATATTGCAAATATTAGGAATTTCTGCTGGAGAATACCAGGAATGAAAGAGTTAATGCATGAGGAGTATTTGATAGCTCTGAGTCTGTACATATTCACTGGAGTTTAGAAGAATGGGGGGGGGGGGGGGGAATCTCATTGAAATCTTTTGAATATTGAAAGGCCTAGATAGAGTGAATGTAGAGAGTGTAGCGCCTCATTTCCTAGCGTATCCGAACCGACTCACAATTAGATAGCCTACGGGGGTTTGCGAGCACAGAGCTTTGGAGCCTCTTCGCCATGGGGGGCCGGTTGACAGAGGCTTAAAAGTGAGGCTGAAGTTTTCGAATAAAGTTTTTCCTTCGACTGCAGTTACCGACTCCGTGTCGTAATTTTAGCGCTGCTTGTAGCACACCGCTACAATTGGTGACCCCGACGGTCCAAACGATTTTTGGACCAGAAATGACCGACGCCGCCTCTGTTCATGCGGTTTCGTTGAAACTGCCGGGTTTCTGGACACAGCGCCCGGACCTATGGTTCCAGCAAGCCGAAGCCCAATTCCACGTTCGCCGGATCACCTCAGAAGACACCCGCTACTACTACGTGGTGGGCTCCCTCGACCAGGACACAGCTGCCCAGGTCGCGGAGTTCGTACAGTCGCCCCCGGCAGACGGCAAGTACACGGAATTCAAAGCCCTGCTCCTCAGGACTTTCGGACTCTCACGGCGCGAGCGGGCTGCCCGTTTACTGCACCTGGATGGCTTGGGCGACAGACCTCCATCGGCTTTAATGAATGAGATGTTGTCTCTGGCCGAGGGACACACAGGCCTCATGTTTGAGCAGGCATTCCTGGAGCAGCTGCCCGAGGACATACGCCTGCTGCTGTCCGACGCGGATTTCAGTGACCCCCGGAAGGTGGCAGCCCGGGCGGACTTGCTGTGGAACGCCAAAAAGGTGAGCGGGGCGTCCATCGCACAGATCTCCCAGCCACGCTCCCGGCAGCAAACCAGTCCAGGCCCGGCCGCAGAGCCCACTAACCCCCGGCCCAATGACCACTGGTGCTTCTACCACCAGCGGCGGGGCGCAGAAGCCCGCCGTTGCCGCCCGCCCTGCAAGTTCCCGGGAAACGCCAGGGCCAGCCGCCGCTGATGGCTACGGCGGCTGGCCATCGGGATAGCCTCCTGTATGTGTGGGATAGAAGGTCGGGACGCCGGTTTTTGGTCGATACTGGGGCTGAGATCAGCGTGTTACCTCCGACGAGTTACGACACCCGCAGCAGGGCACCGGGTCCCCCCTTGAGGGCCGTGAATGGCAGCACAGTAAGGACCTATGGCACCCGTCAGGTGCAGCTACTGTTCGGCCCCAGCCAGTTCACGTGGGACTTCACACTGGCCGCCGTAGCCCAACCGCTTCTGGGTGCGGATTTTTTGCGAGCTCACAGCCTGCTGGTTGACCTGCCCAGGAAGAGACTGGTACACGCCGAGACCTTTCAGACGTTCTCCCTGGGCGCGGCCCAGTTGCCAGCCCCTCACCTCGGCTCCATCACGCTGTCCGACAACGATTTCACCAGGGTCCTGGCGGAGTTCCCATCGGTTCTGGCACCGCAGTTCACAGCAGCCATGCCCAGGCACGGCGTACAGCACCACATCCCGACACAGGGACCACCCCTCCATGCCCATGCTCGGCGGCTTCCCCCGGACAAGCTCCGACTGGCGAAGGAGGAGTTCCAGAGAATGGAGGAATTGGGGATCATCCGGCGGTCCGACAGCCCCTGGGCTTCCCCCCTGCACATGGTGCCCAAAGCGACGGGGGGCTGGAGACCGTGCGGCGACTACCGCAGGCTGAACGAGGCTACCACACCGGACCGCTACCCTGTGCCGCACATTCAGGACTTTGCGGCAAACCTGCACGGCGCCCGGATCTTCTCCAAGGTCGACCTTGTCCGAGGGTACCATCAAATCCCGATGCATCCTGACGACGTCCCCAAAACGGCTCTCATCACCCCGTTTGGCCTCTTCGAGTTCCTCCGCATGCCGTTCGGCCTGAAGAATGCCGCACAGACGTTCCAGCGGTTAATGGACGCGGTGAGACGGGACCTGGACTTCGCGTTCATCTATTTGGATGACATCCTCATAGCCAGCGGCAGTCGTCAGGAGCATCTGTCCCACCTCCGTCAACTCTGCGCCCGACTGAGTGAGTACGGTCTTACAATCAACCCTGCCAAATGCCAGTTCGGACTTGATACCATTGACTTCCTGGGCCACAGGATTACTAAAGACGGGGCAACCCCTCTGCCCGCTAAGGTAGATGCGGTCCGCCACTTCCCCCGACCCACCACGATCAAAGGCCTTCAGGAATTCGTAGGTATGGTCAATTTCTACCGCCGCTTCCTCCCTTCAGCTGCCCGGATCATGCGCCCCCTGTTCGCCCTGATGTCGGGTCCGAGCAAGAACATTACCTGGGACGAGGAGTCCGCCGCCGCTTTCGTTCAAACGAAGGAAGCTTTGGCTGACGCCGCAATGCTAGTACATCCCAGAATGGACGCCCCTACCGCCCTCACAGTGGACGCATCAAACACGGCAGTCGGTGGGGTGCTGGAGCAGCTCATCGCAGGTCGCTGGCAACCCCTGGCGTTTTTCAGCAAACACCTGCGGCCACCCGAGCTCAAGTACAGTGCTTTTGACCGGGAACTGTTGGCGCTCTACCTGGCAATCCGGCATTTCAGGTACTTCCTAGAAGGTCGGCCCTTCACCGCGTTCACGGACCACAAACCGCTTACCTTTGCGTTTACGAAAGCATCCGACCCCTGGTCATCCCGCCAGCAACGCCACCTGTCCTACATCTCTGAATACACAACGGATGTCCGGCACGTCTCGGGTAAGGACAATGTCGTGGCGGATGCGCTCTCTCGCCCTACCGTTCATGCCCTTTCCCAAGGGGTAGACTTTGAGGCACTGGCAGAGGCACAGCAGGTAGATGAGGAGATTCCGAGTTACAGGACTGCAGTCTCTGGTTTGCAGCTCCAGGACCTCCCCGTGGGCCCAGGTGAGAGGACCCTACTCTGTGACGTCGCCACCGGCCAGCCCCGTCCGGTCGTCCCCGCAGCCTGGCGGCGACGTGTTTTCGACTCCATTCATAACTTGGCGCATCCCTCCATCCGGACAACTGTCCGGCTGGTTTCCAGCAGGTTCGTTTGGCACGGTCTCCGCAAACAGGTCAGTGAATGGGCCAGAACGTGCATGCACTGCCAGACGGCCAAGATTCAGCGGCACACCAAAGCCCCACCGCAGCAGTTCCATCCCGCCCACCGGCGTTTCGACCACATTCATGTGGATATCGTGGGCCCCCTGCCAGTGTCGCGCGGAGCGCGTTACCTCCTGACTATCGTGGACCGGTTCACAAGATGGCCAGAGGCGGTCCCGCTCACCGACACCACCTCCGAATCTTGCGCCCGAGCCCTGCTCGCCACCTGGATATCCCGCTTTGGTGTACCAGCCCACATTACCTCCGACAGAGGCGCCCAGTTCACCTCCAGCCTGTGGTCAGCTATGGCCAGCCTTTTGGGGACTCAGCTGCACCACACCACTGCCTACCACCCACAGTCGAACGGGCTAGTGGAGCGTTTCCACCGTCACCTGAAGTCAGCCCTCATGGCCCGCCTGCGAGGAGCCAACTGGGCGGACGAGCTTCCCTGGGTCCTTCTCGGCATCCGCACAGCGCCCAAGGACGACCTGCACGCCTCGTCGGCCGAGTTGGTATACGGCGCGCCCCTGGCCGTCCCCGGGGAGTTCCTACCAGCCCCGAGGGGGCAAGAGGAAGAACCCGCTGCAGTCCTGGGCAGACTTCGCGAGAAGCTCGGTAACCTGGCCCCCATACCCACTTCACAGCATGGGCGGCACCCGACCTGCGTACCCAAAGACCTACGGAACTGTAAGTTTGTGTTTGTATGAAGGGGCGGGCATCGGCCACCGCTGCAGCGGCCATACGAGGGGCCGTTTACGGTGCTCCGGAACAACGGGTCCACGTTCGTGCTGGACGTTGGGGGGAAGGAGGAGGTTTTCACGGTGGACCGCCTCAAGCCGGCCCATGTGGACCTGGCGCAACCGGCCGAGTTTCCGGCGCCTCGGCGCAGAGGCCGACCTCCCAAGCAGGTTCTGGCCCAGGCTGTGGACATTGGGGGGTGTATCGCCGGTTCTGGGGGGGGGTTATGTAGCGCCTCATTTCCTAGCGTATCCGAACCGACTCACAATTAGATAGCCTACGGGGGTTTGCGAGCACAGAGCTTTGGAGCCTCTTCGCCATGGGGGGCCGGTTGACAGAGGCTTAAAAGTGAGGCTGAAGTTTTCGAATAAAGTTTTTCCTTCGACTGCAGTTACCGACTCCGTGTCGTAATTTTAGCGCTGCTTGTAGCACACCGCTACAATATTCACTGGAGTTTAGAAGAATGGGGGGGGGGGGGGAATCTCATTGAAATCTTTTGAATATTGAAAGGCCTAGATAGAGTGAATGTAGAGAGGATGTTTTCTATAGTGGGGGAGACTAGAACCAAAGGGCAAGCCCTCAGAATAGAGGGACATCCCTTTAGAACAGAGATGAGAAGGAATTTCTTTATCCAGAAGGTGGTAGATCTGTGCAATTCATTGTCAAAGATGATTGTGGAGGCCAAGACATTAGGTATATTTAAAGTGGAGGTTGATAGGGTGTCAAAGGTGGTGGGGAGAAGGCAGGATAATGGGGTTGAGAGGGTTAATAAATCAGCTATGCTGGAATTGTGGGACAGATTCGATGGGCGAAATGGCCAATTCTGGTCCTACATCTTCTGGTCTTATACAGTCCTTTGAGCTTTGACTGCTTTTCACTGAAATCGTTTGCTGAATTGTATCTTAGCTCTGACTTCTTTGGCCTTGCCCAGTAAAATGATTGATTATTCTTCTAAACTACATTTGGCCCGCAGCCATTTGGAGAGTTTCTGCTACCTCATGTAAAAGTGCTTCTCGACTTCACATTTGAACGGCAGCATACTAATTCTCCTAAGAAGTAGAAGAGGGGTGGAACATTTGGCTTCAAGTCAACTCCACCATTTAGTAAGGTCAGAATCTGAATCAGATTTATTATCATTTACATATGTCATGAAATGTGTTTTGCAGCAGCGGTACATAAAGATTACTATGTTACAATAAGAAATATATAAAAAAGTAGTGCAAAAAGTGATAAACACAAGAGATTTTGTAGATACTGGAAATCCAGAACAACACACACAGAATGCTGGAGGAACTCGGCAGGTCAGACAGCATCTGTGGAAATGATTAACAGTCGACATTTCAGGCTGCGACCCTTCATCAGGACAAAAATTGAAGAGGGAAGAAGCCAGATTTAGAAGGTGGGCAGGGAAGGAGTACAAAGTGATAGGTGAAGACAAGTGGGTGTGGGAGGAAGAAAGAAGCAGGGAAGCGATAGGTGAAAAAGGTAAGGAGCTGACAAAGAAGGAACCTGATAGGAGAGGAGAGAAGGAGGAGGGGCATCATGGATGGTGAGGAGAAGAGAGTAGAAGAGAAGAGGTAGAAGAGGTGCCGGAGTGGGGAATGGAAATACTACCGCAAGTTGGAGAAATCAGTGTTCATGCCATCAGGCAGAGTTTACCCAGATGGAATATGAAATGCTGCTCCTCCAACCTGAGAGTGGCCTCATTGTGGAAGTAGAAGAGGCCATGAAATGAGATATCAGAATTGGAATTAAAATAGATGACCACCGGGAAGTACCACTTGTTGCAGATGGAGAGGAGAAGTTGACAGAGTGGTCCCCCCCAATCCACAGGCTTCACTCCACTGTTCCACAGTTTAACACATTTTATGAAACATAGAAAAACCTACAGCACAATACAGGCTCTTTGGCCCACAAAATCTCAGTTTGATTCCTTGGTTCTACAAATATTAACTGAAGAGGTTTCGTCTCTAAATTCAGCCAGTCGAGTGTCATTAGGAAATTAGGTGTGGTGGGGGAGATGGAAACTGCACATATTGGAAATCTGAAATGAAAACAAAAACTGCTAGAAACACTCAGCAGGTCAGGCAGCATCTGTGGTGAGAGAAACTGTTAACGTTCCAGGCCCTTGTTTTTCATCAGAACTGGAAAAGAAAGGGGGAAAATATTCTTTAAAGCTTTTTTAAATATGAGCTTTATTTGTCACATGTACATCAAAACATATAGTGAAATGTGACATTTGCAAAAGAGTTTGATGCTTTAGGCCCAAATCCTACATCAGGACTGACATGTAAATCAAAATTTACAGTGAAATGCATCATTTGGATCACAATCTGAGAAAATGCTGGGGGCACCCTGCAAGTGTTGCCATGCTTCTGGTGCCAATATAGCATGCCCACATCATAAACCCTAACCCTACGTCTTTGGAACGTGCGAGGAAACCGGTGAACCCAGAGGAAACCCACACAGCCACGGGAAGAATGTACAAACTCCTAACAGACAGCGGTGGAAATTGAACCCTGATCAGTGGTGCTGTAAAGCGTTAAGCTAACTACTGAGTTACCGTACCTCTATCTTAGTGTTGAGTAGCAGCAAGAGTGAGGGAGGGATGGGCAGGACAACATAAATATCTCTAAGGTGAGACCTGATGACAATGTGGCAGTTAAAATCGGATTAAGCTACTTTGTCTGTGTAATGCAGGGGCTTTCAGGAGTACATGGTCAAGAGTCATGTTTCTGTAAGGGTAAACCTGGCAAGGTTAGGGAACCCTGCTGAGGCTCTGGTCAGGAAAAACAAAGCAATATGCATTGGTTTAGGAGGTCTGGGATGAGTGAATCCCTTGACTATGAACTGTTTATAATGTACTTAATTGGAATAGGGAGGGCAAAGAGAAAGTGTGCAATGGATCTGGCAGGTAATGTTAATGAAAATCCCAAGAAGTTCTTTATTTATATTAAGAGTAAAAGGGTGACTGGGGAGAGAGTAGGTCCCTTGGAGATCAGCAGGACCCACTTATGTGTTGAGCTGCAGAGGTGAGTGATGCTTTAATGAATATTTCTCCTTGGTGTTTATTGAAGAGAAAAGTATGATTTCTCAAGAGATGAGGGAAAAAAGTGGGGACAGTCCACAACTTGTCAACTTCCTTTTAAGGACTCTACATCTTATGTTCTCGATATTTTTTGCTTATTTGTTATTGTTGTTGTTGTTATTATTTTCTGTTGTATTTTGCTCACTGGTTGTTTGTCCATCCTGTTGGGCACAGTTATTAATTCATTCTATTGTATTTCTTGTATTTTCTGTGAATGCCCAGAAGAAAACGAATCTCAGGGTAGTACATAGTAGCATATATGTACTTCTTACTTTGAATTCTTGAACTTCAAAGTTCAAAGTATATTTATTATCAAAGTACATATATGTCATCATATACAACCCTGAGATTCTTTATCTTACAGGCATACTCAATAAATCCACAATAGAATAATAACCATAATAGAATCAATGAAAGACTGCACCAACTCGGACATTCAACCAGTCTGCAAAAGACAATAAACTGTCCAAATACAAAAAGAAATGAATAATAAAAAAAAGTATCAAGAACATGAGATGAAGAGTCCTTGAAAGTGAGTCCATGGGTTGTGGGAACATTTTAGTGATGTGACAAGTGAAGTTATCCCCTTTGGTTCAAGAGCCTGATGGTTGAGGGGTGATAACTGTTTCTGAACCTGGTGGTGTGGGTCCTGAGGCTCCTGTATCTCCTGCCTGATGACAGTAGCAAGAGGAAGGTACAGCCTGGGGGTCCTTGATGATGAATGCTGCTTTCCTATGACAACATTCCATGTAAATGTACTTAATAGTGGGGAGGGCTTTATCCGTGATGGACTGGACCATATTCACTACTTTTTGTAGGATTTCCATTCAAGGGCATTGGTTTTCCATACTTTTGACTATTTTGTGAAACATTCATATTACCAGGAAGAAGAGAACCTTACAGCATATTAAGATAGAAGTCCCCAGGGCCAGACCGAGTGCACCCTCGGATCTTGTGGAAGGCTTGAGGAGAAATTGCGTGGAAATTTATTTCTTCATTAGCCATTGGTGCATTCCTGAAGGTTGCAAGGTGGATGACGCCCTTTCGTGGCTTAAGAAGGAAAGCAAGTCAGGGAACTACAGGCTGGTCTGTCTGACATCAGTTGTGGAAAAGTCACTGGAGGAAATTCTGAGGGACAGGATCTACCAGCGTATGGACGACATTGATTAGGAGACTCAGCATGGCTTTGTGTGTGGAAAGTCGAATGAATCTTTTACAGTTCTTTGATGAAGTAACCAAAAGGGTAGATGAGGGTAGGTCTGTATATGTTGTGTATTTGGACTTTAGCAAGGCCTTCAAGGTCTGAAAGGTTATGTCCCATGTGTAATATTTCAGTAGTATTTGAGTTATATTGTAAATATATTGCTTGATTAAGCATTCTTTGTTGTTTACATAATTCATTATGAGTTATATGTAAAAGTATGTGAATGGCATATGTCATTACACCACCATGTCGTATGTGCATGCCGCGCTAAAGTAAAACAAACTAAGGACATGTTTGTCCTTTTCAATTAGTTTTATGTTTTAGAGTTATAAAGCATAGCACCATGGAATCCAGGGAAGTTAGGCGGATTCAAAATTGGCTTTGGAGGTAGGGAGTAGAGGGTGGTGGTTGAAGGTTGTTTCTTGAAACAGAGGTCATTAACAAGTGGCGTGTCATAGGGATCGGTGTTGGGACCCTTGTTATTTGTTATTTATATAAATGATTTTGATGTGAATTCACAAGGCTCGATAGGTAAGTTTATGGATGTTGCAAAATCAGGAGGTGTTGAAAGTGAAGTCATAGGTAGACATGGTGGTGAAGAAGGCATTTAGTATGCAGGGGTGGGTTTGGATAGGGTCATGCAGGGGTGGGTTTGAATAGGGTCATGCAGGGGTGGGTTTGGATAGGGTCATGCAGGGGTGGGTTTGAATAGGGTCATGCAGGGGTGGGTTTGGATAGGGTCATGCAGGGGTGGGTTTGAATAGGGTCATGCAGGGGTGGGTTTGAATAGGGTCATGCAGGGGTGGGTTTGGATAGGGTCATGCAGGGGTGGGTTTGGATAGGGTCATGCAGGGGTGGGTTCGGATAGGACCATGCAGGGGTGGGTTCGAATAGGGTCATGCAGGGGTGGGTTTGGATAGGGTCATGCAGGGGTGGGGCTTGGATAGGGTCATGCAGGGGTGGGGCTTGGATAGGGTCATGCAGGGGTGGGTTTGGATAGGGTCATGCAGGGGTGGGGCTTGGATAGGGTCATGCAGGGGTGGGTTTGAATAGGGTCATGCAGGGGTGGGTTTGGATAGGGTCATGCAGGGGTGGGGCTTGGATAGGGTCATGCAGGGGTGGGGCTTGGATAGGGTCATGCAGGGGTGGGTTTGGATAGGGTCATGCAGGGGTGGGTTTGGATAGGGTCATGCAGGGGTGGGTTTGAATAGGGTCATGCAGGGGTGGGTTTGGATAGGGTCATGCAGGGGTGGGTTTGAATAGGGTCATGCAGGGGTGGGTTTGAATAGGGTCATGCAGGGGTGGGTTTGGATAGGGTCATGCAGGGGTGGGTTTGGATAGGGTCATGCAGGGGTGGGGCTTGGATAGGGTCATGCAGGGGTGGGTTTGGATAGGGTCATGCAGGGGTGGGTTTGAATAGGGTCATGCAGGGGTGGGTTTGGATAGGGTCATGCAGGGGTGGGTTTGAATAGGGTCATGCAGGGGTGGGTTTGGATAGGGTCATGCAGGGGTGGGTTTGGATAGGGTCATGCAGGGGTGGGTTTGGATAGGGTCATGCAGGGGTGGGTTTGGATAGGACCATGCAGGGTGGGTTTGAATAGGGTCATGCAGGGGTGGGTTTGGATAGGGTCATGCAGGGGTGGGGCTTGGATAGGGTCATGCAGGGGTGGGGCTTGGATAGGGTCATGCAGGGGTGGGTTTGGATAGGGTCATGCAGGGGTGGGTTTGAATAGGGTCATGCAGGGGTGGGTTTGAATAGGGTCATGCAAGGGTAGATTTAGATAGGGTCATGTGCCAAAGAGCCTGTGCCTCTGCTGTGTTGCTCTGTGATTCTGTTACTGGTTCGTCTGAATCCAGAAGTTCAGATTGGATCAAAATTGAAGAAGAAAGTTTAAATTAACATGCTGCTTTGTAAAATAAGAATAAATAATAATAAAAATTTGAATTACAAATAAAATTGAAGAAGAAAGTTGAGCTACACTGAAATAGTCCATTCTGAAACGGAGGAAAACTGCTGTTGGAGAATTCTGTACCAGGTCCTAAAGGAGACAACATGCTCTCAGACAGAAGATGAGGCGTTGTTCCTCACTCTTGTGTTGGGCTTTGTTGTAACCATATGGGAGGACAAACTGCTAGGCCACAGTGGGAGGAGACGGAGAATTTAGGCAAACGAAAGACTGGACTGACCACCAGGTACATAGCTTTATCTGTCCTGATGATGGGTCTCGACCCAAAATGTTACTGTCAATTAGCCTCCATGACTGATGCTTGTTTGTTTATTTATTTAGAGCTGCATTGTGAAACAGACCCTCCCGGCCCAATGAGCCACACTGCCCAGCTTCAACCCTAGCCTAATCACAGGACAATTTACAATGACCAATTAACCTACTAACTGGTAAATCTGAAACCAGCGCACCCGGAGGAAACTCACGCATTCCAGGGGGAGGGCACACAAGCTCCTTAGAGACGCCGTTGGAATTGAGCACTAAACCGAGACAGCCCGAGGTGTAATAGCGTCTCACTAATCACTATGCTACTGTGGTGCCCTACACTGCCGGACTCACTGAGTTCCTGCAGCACCTTACAAGTGTTGCTCCAAAGCAGTTTTGTGTTTGGTTTCACCAGGTAGAGGAGTCCATCTTGTGAACACCAAATGCAATTTGCAATATTGTAAGAAGTACAAATACTTTGTTGCTTCATCTGGAAAGGGTGCCTGGCTGATGGGGGGGGGGGGGGGAATGACAAAAAGGCAGGCATTGCCTCTCCTGTGGTTGCAAGAGAATGTAGGGAGTAGTAACTTTAGCTTTATTTGTCACAGGTATATCGAAATATACAGTGAACTACATCACTTGACATCAATGACCAACAGATCCAAGTGCTCGGCTGGAGGCAGCCAGCATGGCATGCCCACGGCAAATTAACCCTAACCCACACATACTCAGAATTCGATCTACCCTGGTGGGATTTAACTTGTTTCATCAGTGTGGGGTTCTGACCACTTCATGTGCAGCTGAAGAAGAGTTTATCCTGGGGCCAATTACTTTGGGTTTGGTCTTACCAGTATTTCTGGATTTTGGCAAGTTGCTGGATGGTTTGGAATGTTTGCCGGGAGGGGCCGGAGAGAAGTGGTCTTGTCAGCCGGGGTGTTGTCAGTGTACACACAGACTCTGTCAGTGAGGAGGGGGACTTAGATGAGATGGGAGAGTTGCCCAGGGGACATAAGGTATAGTGTGGAAGGGAAGTAGTCATCAGTGAATCCCTGCCTATAACAATGGAAGTTAAGAATCAGAATCAAGTTTATTAGTACTGACATTTGTCGTGAAATTTGTTCTGTGGCCGCATAACAGTGCAATACTCAAGAAAACTATATATTAGTTATAATTTTGATGTTTCAATGTACATGTGACACATAAAGCTAATTCTTTTCAAAGTTTGAGTATCAAGATTAAACAAAATATAAACCTGAACTAATCGCCTCATGAACTTTCAGTGGCTGACTAACTGAAGTGCTGAAATACCCGGGGGTAGCAACAGAGTAGTGCTTTAGCCACATCTACTTACTTGAAGAGAAACTGAGACCAAGAAAATAAACTAGCCACAAGGATCTGAACAACAACTACATTCTGATCTCCCATCTTACCAAGTGTGCTAAACGATTAGTCATTATTTCAATTTTGAGGTAACAGCCAACACTTTCCAAGGATGTGCTGGATTGTGGGAGGAAACCGGAGCACCCAGAGGAATCCCACATGGTCATGGGGAGAACATACAAACTCCTTATAGACATCGGCAGCAATTGAAACTGGGTTGCTGGCATTGGCAAATCTATTATCAATATATCGTGGGCGTTGTGAGAAATGCTATTCTGGGTTCTAACTTAAGGAATTTCATATTCCATGGTAATATAAAATACTGGGGTGTAAAGGGAAGAAATCTGTGTCGTCCTTATATCATTATTGTTAAGTAAATCCTGGTTGAGGCTACAATTAAGGACATGTATAGAGTACTTCGTAAAGGATTTTACTAGGTTCAAATCAGAAGAGTTGAGTTAATTTTCAAATGAATGCACTTCTCAAATAGTCAAAATTTGTTCCCAAAATAGCAAACGAGATGACTCAAATGTGGAATGGATGCCTTGTATTAAAGGCAGAACCTTGGTTTAACTTACCAATGTTTTGGCATTCTGTTCTAACAAGACTGTGCACTTTCCCCTTGTTTTTAGCATCATTAAAAATCCTGCAGTAAGATTAGCTTTATTTGCCACATGTGCATTCAAACACACGGTGGAATGTGTCATTTTGCATCACATCAAATTTGCAAAAGTTATGCTGGGCAGCCCACCAATAGCGCCATAGCATACCCACAACTCACTGACCCTAACCCGTACACCTTTGGAATATGGGAGGAAATAGGAGTACCGGCAGCAAAGACATATGCGGTTGCAGGGAGAGCATACAAACTCCTAAACAGAAGAGATTCTGCAGATGCCAGAAATCCAGAACAGCACCCACAAAATGTTGAGAAACATAGCAGGTCAGGCAGCATCTATGGAGAGGAATAAATAATTGATGTTTTGGGGTGAGACCCTTCATCAAGACTAGAAAGGAAGGGGGCAAAGCCAGATTAAGGTGGGGGGAGGTGAAGGAGCACAAGCTGGGAGTGAGATGAGGGGAGGGGGAAAGTGGGGGAGCAGGGAAGTAGGAAGCTGAGAGGGGATAGGTGGAAGAGCAAAAGAGCCGAAGAAGAAAAAATCTGGTAAGAGAGGAGAGTGGGCCATGGGAGAACAGGAAGGAAGAGGGGCACCAGAATGATGGGCAGATGAGGAGAAATGAAGGGGTAAGAAAAGAAACAGAATGGGTAAGAGATTAGGGAGCTTAAGGTAAAAGGACCCTTAGGAGCCAGTGATCACAATATGATTGAGTTCAGCTTGAAATTTGATAGGGAGAAAGTAAAGTCTGATGTAGCAGTATTTCAGTGGAGTAAAGGAAATTACAGTGGTATGAGAGAGGAGCTGGCCAAAGTAAATTGGAAGGAGATGCTGGCAGAGATGACAGCAGAGCAGCAATGGTGTAAGTTTCTGTAAAATGAAGAAGGTGCAAGATGGATGTATTCCAAAAATGAAGAAATACTCAAATGGCAAAATAGTACAACTATGGCTGACAAGGGAAATCAAACCTAATGTAGAAGCAAAAGAGAGGGCATACAACAAAGCAAAAATTAGTGAGAAGATTGGAAAGATTTTAAAACCCTACAGAGAGCAACTAGAGGAATCATTAGGAGGAAAAAAATGAAATATGAAAGCAAGTTAGCTAACAATATCAAAGCATATAGTAAAAGTTTTCTCAAGTATGTAAAAAGCTTCAAGTATATAAAAAATAAAAGAGAAATGAGAATGGATATAGGACCGCTGGAAGAAGAGGTCAGAGAAGTAATAACAGAGGACAAGGAGATGGCAGATTAACTAAATACGTATTCTGTATCACTCCTCACTATGGAAGACCTTAGTAGTGTGTGAGATGTTGAGGGGAGTGAAGGAAGAATTAATAGTACTGTTACTATTACAAGGGAGAAGGTGCTCAAAAAGCCGAATGACCTAAGGATACATAAGTCACCCGGGCAAGATGAATTACACCCTAGGGTTCTGAAAGTGGTAGTGGTAGAGATTGTGGAGGGATGAGTTATGACCATTCAAAAATCTGTGGCATTGTTTTGGAGGACAAGAAAATTGCTCTTTAAGAAAGGAGGGAGGCAGCAGAAATTAAATTATAGACCAGTTAGCCTGACCTCAATGGTTAGGAAGACTTGAAGTCAAGGATGGAGTGATGAAGTACTTGGTGACACAGGACAAGATAGGGCAAAGTCAGCGTGGTTTCCTTCGGGAAAAATCCTGCCTGATGAACCTGTTGGAATTTTTTGAGGAGATTACAAATAGAATAGATAAAGGAGATGCAGTGGATGTTGTATATTTGGATTTTCAGAAGGCCTTTGATAAGATACCATACTTGAGGTTGCTTATCAAGTTAAGAGCCCATGGTATTATAGGAAGGTTACTAGAGCATTGGCTGATTGGTAGGAGACAGTGAGTGGGAATAAAAGGATCCTTTTCTGTTTGGCTACCACTGACTAGTGGAGTTCTGCAGGGTCGGTGTTGGGACTGCTTCTTTTTATGCTGTATGTCAATGATTTAGATGATGGAATAGATGGCTTTGTTGCCAAGTTTGCAGATGATATGAAGACTGGTGGGGTGGCAGGTAGTGTTAAGGAAACACGAAGGCTGCAGAAGGACTTAGACAGATTAGGAGTATGGGCAGGAAAGTGGCAAATGAAATACAGTGTTGAAAAATGCATGGTCATGCACTTTGGTAGAAGAAATAAATGCACAGACTATTTTATAAATTGGGAGAAAATCCAAAAACTGAGATGCAGAGGGTCTTGGGAGTCCTTGTGCAGAACATCCTAAAGGTTAACTTGCAGGTTGAGTCGGTGGTGAGGAAGGCAAATGCAATGTTAGCATTCATTTCAAGAGGTCTAGAATACAAGAGCAGGGATGTGATGCTGAGACTTTATAAGGCACTGGTGAAGCCTCAGCTTGAGTATTGTGAACAGTTTTGGGCTCCTTATCTATGAGAAGATTTGCTGCCATTGGAGAGGGTTCAGAGGGGGCTCACAAGGATGATTCTGGGAGTGAAATAGTTATCATACGAGGAACGGTTGTCTGTACTCAATGGAATTCAGAAGGAAGAGGGGCATCTTATTCAACCCTATGAATGTTGAAAGGTCTGGACAGGGTGAATGTGGAAAGGATTTTCCCTTGGTGAGGGAGTCTAGGATAAGTGGGCACAGCCTCAGGATAGAGAGGCATCCATTTAAAACAGAGATGCGGAGAAATTTCTTCAGCCAGAGGGTGATAAATCTGTGGAACTTGTTACTACAGGCCAGGTTGGTGGGTGTGTTTAAGGCGGAGATTGTTGAGTTCTCGATTGGCCATGGCGTCAAAGGTTACGGGGATAAGGCCAGGGAATGGGGTTGAGGAGGGAAGAAAGAAAAAGGATCAGCCATGATGGAATGGCAGAGCAGGCTCGATGGGCCAAATGGCCTAATTCTGCTCCTATTTCTTATAGGCTTATAGAGAAAAGAGAGGGGGAGAAGAGAGAAATTGATACAACCTCCTTACAACGTATACTGTAGGAAGCAATGAAGGGCTAAGGAGGTGATGCGCCCAACACTCTCCCACACCCCCCCCCCCCAGCCAACACCCCGAGTAACATCTAATGGCCCATGCTCAGAAAGGTGCGTTATCTGGTAATTATCAGTTAATATGCTACTGTCAAGGAGGAGGTTCAGGAGCCTGAAGACATATGCTCAACAGAAGAGCTTCTTCCCCTCCACCATCAGATTTCTGAAAAATACCTCACATTTTTTTGCTCTCTTTTTGCATTGCTTACTTAATTTTTTATATATTGTTGTGATTTATATGTTATTATGTATTGCAATGTACTGCTGCCTAAAACAACAACAAAGTCTCACGACATACGCCTGATTCTGATTCTGCTCTTTGTGAGATCTTGCTTTTGTAAAGTAGCTTCAGTGTATCCACAAGCCAGTGGTGGCTGTCTTTTCAAACAGATATTTATTAGCTGAAAACCACTTTGGGACGTCCCGCCATTAGGAAAGGTACCACAGGAATGTAAGTCTTCCATCCTTTGTTTGATGGGGAAGAACTTAGTGTGAAGGTGTAGTTGGTCTGTCTTGTCAAACCATGAACAGGTACCTATTTCAAACCAGCTGTGACCAAGGCCGCTTTTTCCATGTGTGTGTGACTAGCCCAGAACTGAACTGAGGCCCTTTTCCGCTCCTGTTAATTAAATCCTTTTGGATGTGGAAGGAGCAGCGTCCTGGAATGGGCCGGGTACATCGGCGCTGTGAAAGAGATGAAAGGGTCCCTGTGTTGGGAGGAGCCACCCCGTTCAGCTGAGCACATAGCAGTACAGACCTCAATGTTTATTCTGTGTCTTTGCCAGAGGGCTAGACAAACCCAGCAGCACACTCACATGTGCTGGAGAGTTACTGTACGCACCCAGCTGTAGCAGAGACTGCAAATAAAGGGATTAATCACACAGCAGCAGTGTGTTAAAATGCAGTGCCCTTTATTCACAGTCTTGTTCATATGGTGCAGTTAGTTCAGTGTGTGTACGTGCATGAATCAGGGAGTTGTAGAGAAACAAATCCTTTAGCCCATTGCGTCTGTCCGGTCCATTGTACCATTTCCACTAACCCTTTTTGCCAGTCTTACATCTGCAGTCTCCTATTTGGCAATTGAAGTGGTTAAAAGATAAAGAGATTAGCTTTATTTGTCACTTGCACATCGAAACATGCAGTGAAATATTTCATTTGTGTCAGGAAAGACGTACAGGAGCATCAGGATTAGGATTGCCAGACTGGGTAACAGCTTCTTCCCTCAGGCTGTGAGATTAGTCAATAGCCTGCCATCACCAAGGTCTCGTCACTAGGACAGTGAGCTGTTTACTATTTCACTGTTTAGCTGTGCTGTGCACTTCACCTACACTTTGAATTGTATTTTATTAACTTATTTATGGTAATATTTTGTTATATGTGCTGTGTGTGGTATGTTTTGTGGGTGCACCGTGGTTCGGAGGAACATTATTTTGTTTGGTTGTATACGATATACGTGCAGTCAGATGGCAATGATCTCGAATTTGAAATTGTGCTGAGCAGCTGACAAGTATCAGCATGCTGCTGGCAGCAACAAGGACCCAACCAGCAGGAGCATGGACAGTGGGAGGAAACCGGAGCACATGGAGGAATCCCACGTGGTCATGTGGAGAATGTACAAACTCCTTACAAGCAGCAGCGGGAAATGAATTCTAATCTTGCAGCTATGCTGTAGTAGCACTATGTTAACTGCCTGGCTACTGTGCCGCCCAATATCTAGACACACTAGTGTAAGATAGAACATAGAAAATCTACAGCACATTACTGGCTCTTCAATGTTGTGCCAACCATGTAACCTACTCTAGAGGCTGCCTAGAATTTCCCTACCGCATAGCCCTCTGTTTTTCTAAGCTACCTATGTACCTATCTAAGAGTCTCTTAAAGTACTCTATTATATTTGCTTCTACCACCTTCACTGGCAGTGATTCCACTCAACTGCCCACCACTCTCTGTGTGAAAAACTTAATTCTGACATCCCCCTTGTACCTACTTCCAAGCACCTTAAAATTATGCCCCCTTGTGTTACCCATTTCAGCCCTGGAAAAAAGCTTTGGCTAGCCTTTGCCTCTCAAAATCTTATACACCTGTATCAGGTCACCTCTCATCCTCCTCTGCTCCAAAGAGAAAAGCCCTCGCTCTCTCATCCTATCCTCATAAGACATGCTCTTTAGCAATTTTGAGGGATCTATGGATGACACCTCTGTTCCTCCACATTGCTGAGAATCCTGTCATTAACCCTGTCCTCCGCCTTCCAGTTCCACCTTCCAAAGTGAATCACTTCACATTTTCCCAGATTAAACTCCATCTGCCACTTCTCAGCCCTACTCTGCATCCTATCAATGTCCCAGTGTAACCATCAACAACTTTCTACAGCTTTTTATTCACATGTTGAGTTAAAATGAATAGTGCCACAGGTTCAAGTTTCCAGCTAATGTATTTTTTAGTATAACCTGCAAGATCTATAGATGAAACTCCAAGCTGTTGATGGCTGTTATTAAACGACTGACTGCTCTGTCTGAATCTTCTCTGACTGCCTCACCACTAACTATCCAAGCAGGAAATCCAGACTATACAAATATTTTCATTTAAAGCTAATTAATCATCGAGGAAAGACAAGGCATGTGCTATGTTTATAAGAAATAAGCATAAACTTAGGGGTATTATGTATGTGTGCTTGTGTAGGTTTGGTATGTTTGTCTGTTTGATTAAAGAGGCAATAGCAGGACATTTAGAAAACTGTTAGACAATAATACTGAGCCTTAGCAGTTAGCGCAATGCTTTATAGCATCAGCAATCACTGATCAGCGTTCAATTCCTGCTGCTGTCTGTAAAGAGTGTTGCTAATTCTCCCTGTGACGTCTGGGTTACCCCTGGGTGTTGCGGTTTCCTCCCAAATTCCAAAGGCGTATGGGTTAGGGTTAGTAAGCTGTGGATATGCGATGTTGGCACCAGAAGTATGGTGACACTTGCGGGCTGTGTTGATAAAAACAATGCCTTTCACTGTATGCTTTGATGTACATGTGACAAAGTTAGTCTATTATCAACACACCCGCAAAATGCTGGAAGAACTCAGCAGGTCAGGCTCTGGAGAAGAATAAACAGTCACCATTTCAGGCTTAGACCCTTTATTAGGACTGTCAATGTGGTTTAATGACAGTGTGGTTTGCAGAGTTCGTTGGCTGTTTAATGAATAAAAAGAAGCCTGTAGATATAGTGTATTTGGATGTCTAGAAGGAGTTGAGTAAGATTTCTGAACAGGATTGAGTGTAATATACTGAGGTATTTAGGGAATGGATAACCAACAGAGAGCAGGGCACCAGAATAAATCAGGTATTTGTTTTTGGGTTGGGGGTAATCAGTATCTAGTGAGTTACCAAGGGTTCAGCACTGGAGTCAGCTATCACTG